>NW_012267248.1:15479891-15524532 GCF_000151885.1 Dipodomys ordii | reverse complement strand
GAGGCTGCAATGCTTGGTAAGAAATGTACGCATTATCCTGCCCATGTAATTGTAACCCCTCTGTACAGTATGTTCACAAATAAAATAAAATTAAATTAAAAAAAGAAACATAAAAAAAGATATATTGTATTCACAAACTGCTTTGTAAATGACAACTCCTTTGTACAACTACTTAAAGAGAATACTAAAAAATTAATTAAAAATAATCAAAAAGTAACCACATCAAAAAAGGCTGGAGGCATAGCTCAAGTGGTAGAACACTGGTTTAGCAGTCAAGGGGCCTTCAGTTCAAGCCCTAGAACCATCAAAATAAATAAATAAATGGTGATGTTGCTGTGGGCCTGTGACAGAAGCTGTTCACTCTAAGGTGGCTGGGAAGATAAAAACAGAGGGAAAGGCAGGAGGTAGGGGGTCCCAACATCCCCTTCAAAGGCTTGCTTCTATAGAACTAACCTTTCCCCACCAGGCTCCAACTCTTAAAAAATTTCAGCACCTCCCAGTAGTCCTACATGCCAGCTACTGAATCTTGATCCTTTGCGGGGATACCTACCTAAACCACAGCAAAGACTCAGGGGACAACTGGGACGGGAAGAGCATGATTTAGGGACCAAACCTGTCAAAACTACAGAGCCAAGGCTGTGATTTCTGGTCATCCGATTAAGGCTAATTCTAGGAGTGGACTGTCAATTCCCTTACTTTAACTCTTCCATTTACACAATCCATCATTCAAGTTAAATCTCAGAGTTTGTAGGGACTTGGATGGTTTAAACACGCTTAAATGGTACTGTTCAATGGTTCATACTTTTTTTTTAAGGTACTTTCTGCAAGTAACCTTTGATGAAAAAGTAAGATCTTTAAGAAAGGTTATGTTGGATTGGTTTTTAGTGCATAAACCCTTCTAGTTCTGTCTTTATTCCACTGAAGTAGCAAAAGAAACAAGAATGTCAGAAGCAAAAAAAAAAATCGTACTTTTCTCAGAGGCAATCTTATGGTTCTTGATGATCTGATTGAGGCTGGCTCAGGAGTGGCCCAGAATTCCAATGCATTGGAACTGAAATTGTCATGCTTGCTGAAAATGTTTAGAAAAGGACATTCCAGTGGACTCAGATTTCTTGAAAGGGGAACTCACGATTGGGGAGGGAGAACTTTAAACACATCTATCTGCATTAAACCATGGAATTACACAATCTTATGCTAGTGAAGCTGGAAGAAACCTTAGAAGTTTCTAGTTTAACCTTTTCATTTTTCATCTATGGCAGAGATAGTTAAAGCTGTGTGTCTAAAGGCACAGTTGGCTTAATTCTTTTTTAATTTATCTTGACAGTCCTAATAGTCAAGCCAATTGTGTGTAGAAAGAGACCTAGAGACAATTTCAAGTGGGGCATTAACCTTTTAATTGTATTATTTTAAATATCAGACATAAAAAGTCAAAGTTGAGAAGCCCAGCTTATTCCTTATGTCATTCAGCATATTTAAAATGCTCTAAGTTGAAATTTAAGTGCCAAATTGCCTGCTATCACATAGTGCCAAATATACCTTCAATAGACAAGGACTATGCTATTTATAACCTGAAGAACACCATGAAAAACCTCATTTTCCTAAGTGTAAAGTGTGGAAGCCACGATGAAAGAGAGTGTTTCACTTGACTTATAAGCCTTAAAATTTTTTATAAATAAAGCATCCCCAAAGGAGACCTGCCTCCCAACATTTGATGAGTATTTATCTGACTGCATGAACTGTCTCTTTGAATAAACTGCCTCATTTTGGTTAGAGTGATTTTTCAAAGCACTCTGAAAATTTTTCTTCCAGGTATATGTGAATAGTTCACCAGGTGGGGAAATTTACCAAGGTGATTTAAAAAAAAAGTCTTTGCAGCTTTAGCTTTTACTAGGAAAAAAATAGAGAGAAACCTCTGGCAGCTGGATAAGGCAAAATAAGGTTTGCAGAGAACAGAAACACTTCCGGATTTCTAGGCCACTTGTGTGCTTTCTTGTGGCTCTGGCTCAGAGTAGGACGGAATTGACTATGCACAGTTTTATTAGGCAACATGCTTGTGAGAGGAAATGGAGGAGCTGGATTGAGCTGGGAGAATTATCAGATCACGAAAGCAAATCTGGGTGAAAGAGAGAGATTTTTCCAAGACTGCCCAATAGTGGGAGGAAGGTTTGGCAGTACCTTTGAAGAGTCCTTGAGCCCAAGGTAGGCAATACAGGAGTTCAAAATCTCCCAGGAATAAGAACCTGTCTGCCTAAGTGTCCTTGTTGTATCCAGACCTTGGCAGGCAGCTGCCTGTGGGAAGCAGAGCCTTGGGCAAATGCTGAGAAGGATTTCATAGAGCAGCAGCTGGGCCTGAGATCAATTTCAGTTCCTGTAATGGGATGTGTGTCCTATATGCCCTCATGGCTGCTACTTGCAACCACAGGCAAACATGAAGAACTAGACATTTAATCTGCATTCTCTTCCTTCCTGTCTGTACCACATTGCTTGTCACTTCCCAGCTCGGTCTTTTCCCCCATTCTTCTTAGACAATTATTTAGAGCCTTTGGAATATTTTAAACTTTTAGCATCATTTTTAGTTGTAACTTTTGATGGGATATAGCATTATAGTTCAATGCATGTATTAATGTTCAGTGACCAAATCAGAAATTAGAATTATAACTTCTTAAGTTTTTATTTGTTTATTCATTTTTGTTTTGGTCCTGAGGCTTGAACTGAGAACACCTGGGTGCTGTCCCTGAGCTTTCGTGCTCAAGCCTGGTGCTGTACCTCTTAAGCCAAGCTCCACTTCTGACTTTTTGGTGGTTAATTGGAGATACAAGTTACATGAACTTTTGTGCCCAGGCTGACTTTGAACCATGATCCTCAGATCTCAGTATCCTGAGTAGCTAGGATTATAGCCTTGAGCCACTGGCACCTGACTTAAACTTTATTTTTTGATGAACATGTACTAGTTGTACATACTTACAGAGTATGGTTTGACATTAGAATATTTTAAAGTTATATTTTTATTATCTTTGGTTGTACAAAGTGGTTACCATGCAACATGTCAGTACAATGCATCTTGATCAATATTACCTGTTTCATTAATCTCTTCCATATCTCTGAACCCTACTCATCACAATTTTCCTAGTTTCATAGGATATGCATTGAATATTATGACTACATTCTCCCTATACTGCTTCTTCTTCTCTTTATTTGAATATGTGTACCAATAAAATCAGCCTTTCTCTTTTTTCCTTTTCTTTCTTTTTTTTTGTGACACTGGGCTGAACTCTGGGTCTGGGCGCTGTCCCTCATCTATTCAGCTCAAGGCTAGCGCTCTATCACTTGAGCCACAGAGCCACTTCTGGCTTTTTCTGCTTATGTGGTGCTGAGGAATTGAACCCAGGGCCTTGTGCTTGTAAGGCAAGCACTCTACCACTGAGCCACCTTCCTAGCCCCTGGGGTTTCAACTTTTTTTTAAATTTTTGTTTTTTTTTTCAAATTGGGAAAATACCTTACAGAAGGGTTACAATTACATGGGTAAGGTAATGAGTACATTTCTTATCAAGCATTGTTGCCTCCTCCTTTGTTTCCCCTACCATCCCATCCCATCTCCCCGCTTGCCCGCCCCCCTTGCCAAAGTTGTAAAGTTGATTTTTTGACATAACAACTTGTACATCTCATTGTTGCAATGGGTTCACCTGTATCCCTATTTAAACAATTTGTTTTTTTCCCTTCCCCTCCCCAAATTACACCAACATCAAATATAGTGAAAACAGGGGTTATACTGAGGGGGAAGGACTTACAAAGCAACAAAGAAATATCTTATAAATATGTTAGAAACAATAGCAAGAAAGAAAAACCATTTGAGTCCTTATCTTGGGGTTCATTTCACCTAACATCAACTTATCTGACGGTGTCTGCTTGTCTCAGACATATATTAGTTATTGCAAATAAGGGAAACCATGGGACCTATGTTTCTTTGGGCCTGGCTTACTTCACTTAATATAATGTTTGCCAAGTCTTTCCATTTCCTAATAAATGGGGCAATGTCATTCTTTCTGATGGAGGCATAGAATTCCATTGTGTATATACACCACAATTTCTTGATCCATTCATCTACTGAGGGGCATCTGGGTTGGTTCCATATCTTAGCTATGATAAATAATGTTGCAATAAACATAGTTGTGCTGGTAGTTTTAGTATGGTCTTGTTTGTGATCATTTGGGTAAATGCCCAAAAATGGGATTGCTGGGTCATAGAGGAGCTCTATGTGAAGTCTTTTGAGGAACCTCCATACTGCTTTCCAAAGTGGTTGAACAAGTTTACACTCCCACCAGCACTGAAGTAAGGTTCCCTTCTGTCCACATCCCCTCCAGCATCTGTTGTTATTAGAGTTCTTGATTGTAGCCATTCTAACTGGGGTGAGGTGATATCTCAATGTTGTTTTGATTTACATTTCTTTTATGGCTAGGGAGGTTGAGCATTTCTTCATGTGTCTATTGGCCATCCTTCTTTCCTCTTCTGAGAATTTTCTCTTTAAGTCTTTAGCGCATTTATTTATTGAGCAGTTGTTTCTTTGAGGATTTGCTGTTGGGGATTTAATTTTTTGAGTTCCATGTATATTTTAGATATGAGACCCTGGTCAGTTTTATGGCTAGTGAAGATCTTCTCCCAATCTGTGGGCTTTCTATTGATCTTGCTAGCTATGTCCTTTGCCATGCAGAAGCTCTGCAATTTCATGCAATTCCATGTGCCCAACCTTTCTTTGATTTGTTGTGTTTCTGGGTCTCTATTAAGAAAATTTTGGCCTGTCCCAAGAAGATCTAGGGTTTTTCCTATTCCTTCCTATAATGTTTTCAGGGTGTCTGCTTTGTCCCCGAGGTCTTTGATCCATTTGGAGTTGATTCTGGTGCAGGGTGATATATAAGGATCTAGCTTTAGTTTTCTACAAGTAGTTAACCAATTTTGCCAGCACCATTTACTGAAGAGGCTGTCTTTCTTCCATTCTCTGTTTTCAGCTCCCTTGTTGAAGATTAGATGGCTGTAGGTCTGTGGGTTTATTTCTGGGTTTTCAATTCTATTCCATTGGTCCTGAGGTAATACGTTTTTTATTGTGAAAATACTGTACAGAGGGGTTACAGTTATATGAGCAAGGCAATGAGTATATTTCTTATAAAGCGGGTTTCCACTCTGGACTCTAGGAGTACTTGGCAAGTGTTTTACTAGAAGCCATACCTCCAGCCGAGGGAGGGGATGTCTTCTAATGGAAGTTCACCATTTTCTTTTGTATCATTCCACACATTTCATAGACACTGAAGGGAGTGTCACTGAGGGAACCTAAGGCTTAATTTAATTGACTCTATGGTACTGGTGAGGTAGATGCTACCAAGCCAATCTTTATCCAGGCCTCAACACTTACAGGAACCTATGTGCATCTGATTATATAAAATAATATTTATTGAGATGACTCCAGGGAATGGAAACAAGAGGTTTTTTTCCCCTTTGCTGCTGTTTTCATTTTTTCCCCTTGTTTATCTGTCTTTGGGAGGCACAGAAATGGAGACAGTAAAGGTAAATCCAGCAGTGGTACTCATGAGACACTCTGTTGAAAATACAACTTGTGGAAGGGTAGAAGCAGGAAGGAAAAACTATGAGAATGAGGAAAGAGGTGACTGTTCAAAAAGAGATGTACTGTTTATCTGACTTACGTAATTGTAACCCCTCTTTATATCACCTTTATTATAACAATAAAAATGAAGGAAAGAAAAGACATAGGATACAATAAATGTTTGCTAACTATTAATTGCCACAGAACTTAATCAGTTGACCTTCCTTGCAATTCTGGAGCCCATTGGTATCACAAGAAGCTTATTTGCTGCACATTGACAGTGTCTTATCCAATTTGGGCTCAGTTTTCACCTCAAGGAAAAAGGGTTATATTTGATCTCTTCTGTGACTAGGGAAAAATGAACCAATTGTAATGGGCTCAAAGCTTTCTTGATTTCCTGGAGATGAATGTACATGTACAATTCCTTGCTTACTGGGGTGGAGAAGCACAGCACCGATTGGGGTGGGAAACAGAACTCTGTGGCCAATAACTCTTGTGGACATAACACAAGGAGCTTTGTGCAGAGACCATGCACCATCTCCTTGTTCAAATCACCCTTGTTCAAATCTTCATCCAGACTGTTTCTTGATACTGCCTTATACTGAAATTGGCTTACACAGTGTATAGTTCCATCATTTTGCTTTTATCTTTATCTCAAGGATATCTAGGCATTTTCTTCTATTTCCAACTAATGTAGCACATTGCTATGACTAAGTTTATAGACTAAGCTTTTGTTTGGGAAAAAAATGATCTGACTTTTCAATAGAATAGGATTCAGTGGTCCTAATATACTTCAGAAAAACATTTTAAAATTGCCTTTTCTACCTACTTAAATATCTAGTTGCTTTTTCCAATGTACAATTTTTTTATGGATGAGATTTCCATTTAACACCACAATTTAGATTAAATTACTTTCTTAAAATCACACTGCTCCCATAGTCTACTTAGTTTTCTAATTCCCATATGCTCCAATATTACTGGAGAAACTTCATCTAAATAATGTGACTGAGGAGGCAGCCTTCATTCACAATACAGTGCAATCTGTTAAAGTGGTAAATATTATCCATTTCTATTATTAGAGCTAAAATGGAATTTTCTTTTGCTGCGTTTTCAAGATGTGACATAATTAGATAGCAAGTATGAAGAAGTCAGAAACAGTCGAAGCTAACAGTTGTCATCAATACCAAGAAAGCTCCAGTTGAGCTTGATTGCCTAGCTCCTGACTCATTCATGCAGAGCCCCAGGCCATCTTATTCTTCGGTTGAATTATAGGGTGCTATGTGAGCTTTGCAGGTACTAGGTACGAAAACGCGAAGCAAGGCTTCCAGATCTATATTGGTTTTCAGACTGAGCTGTCACAGGGAAATTCTTCTCTGATGTTTCAGTTTTTTCATCTTCCTGCTCACACACCTTCCCAGGCCTGAGAACCAGATGAGTACTTTTTTATACTCTACATTGATGGGCTTCTGATTTCTCTTTTCTTGAGTATAAACTGGAATTGTAAAAACAACAATGAAAATACAAATACAAATATGTATATGAATATATGCATTGAAACATACACATACACACTCATACTCATAGATATACACAGATATACAATTTGTCTTTTTGATAAGAATACTATTGAAATTAGTGCAGTGTACAATTCCTGGTAGAAATGAGGAAGGAAAAGGGGAAAGGGTGTGTGTGTGTGTGTGTGTGTGTGTGTGTGTGTGTGTGTGTGTGTGTATACCTTACAAAACTAATTGAGGAAGGACTTAGGGCTAACTCGGGAAAATCAGAAGGATTTTTATTTTTTTAAACAGAAAATATTACATTAAAGAACTTTAGAGCTGCAAGTCAGGTTAATTTTGACTATCAGTTTGAAAACCTGTCCTTCTTCAAAAAGACCAGTAAGGCAGTAGTTTACTAATTGATGCCTGCATGGAGGTCATTAGTGGAATTCAGTTCAGCTTTCCTCAGATTCCAATTGTGCATTAGTCACTGATACTACTGCCCTTTCTCATTGCTGAAATAGTTTCCTACTCTTTAATAGTATTATTAGACCAAAGTATATGGAAGATTCCAGGCAAAGTTAATAGGGTTGCAGGGCTTGTTTTGTTTTAATAAACATTCAAAAATTGCTGGTTTTGTGAGAGTGGGTTGATTTGCAACTCCCTGTGGAAATCTCCCTTTTGAGTCATGTGGTTTTGCATTAGAAGGGATGTAAATCTCTTGTTTCTTATAAGTTGTGTGGGTAGTGAAAAGAGGACTGGAGGGAGTATTGGAGTCTTTAATATTAGGTCTACTAGAAATGAGCCTCTTGACCACAGGTGACTGGCTTACCCGCTCTGGGACTTGTTTCCTCATATACAAAATTATGAGAGATGGGTTTTATGATCATCCTTTATGATTTAGGCATGTTGGAAAATCTATAAGCCCTGAGCAAGAAATACTAGTAGAATTCCACATGCTTGCTGTTGTTCAGTGAAGGAATAACAGGGATATCAAGTATTGTTCATATCAACCCTAAGCTAACTCTGTGAGACTATGTCTCTTTGACAGATAGAAACTGATGTTAGTGGGAAGAGGAATGACTCAATGATGTTCTTGATATTACCTAAAAATATGAAATAGCCATATATGACAATAACCTTTCCAGATGGTTTCTTCTTTTTGTTGACTGACTGATTTGGGTTCATAAATTTGGCCTCTGAAACAATCAATAGTAGAGACACGATAACTTTTTCTTCTTTCTTTTATAGATTCCATGCTTAAAGGAACATATCCTTAGTTCTTTCCCAGAGCTCAGAGTAATGACTAACTCTAACACTTATGTGGCTATAAGAATTCATCTATAAAAGTATATAATCTGAGAGTGTTGTATTCTTGTTTCTATGCAAATGATTCTTTACTTCAAACCTCTTTTCATTAGTTTCAAACTAAATAGTCCCATCATGGGCTTGGCATAAAGGTAGTCTAAAGTTTCAAAGATGAATATAATTGATACGATAGGTTGTTTACATTTATTGCATAATACTGCATGTCTGGCAAGTATTGTATATGTACTGTGTAAGTATTATCATTTGTGGATAATCTCATCTTAATGTTATCAACAGTGTTTTAAAGGAGGCAATATTAGGGGTGTGTTTTGCAGATAATCGAAGTGGGATGCAGGATTAAATGAACTGTTAGAAGAACATAATTGTTAGAAGAAGTCAAATCCATGTCAGTTCTGTCACAAAGCTTTGTTTTTGTCAATAATACACAAGGTCTGTATCACTGAGACATTTTTATTTTGTCCAGGTAGCAACTCCCTTGTCTCCATCCTCAAACTTCTCTGATTTCCATGGCATTATGGTGATGCTGTAAATGAAAAGTTGCTTTCTTTAATGTGGGTGCACTTAGAAGGACATGTATTTCTTGCCCTATTATTCTGAAACTTTCTTTTCATGGAAGAGCAACTGGAAAATAGCTGGCAAATCACATGCTCTTGTTTATACAGACAGCTTGCTATTTCCTAAATATAAGGAGGTTTTCCAAATGCAACTCAACATCCTTCTTCCCATTGAAAATGCAAGTGCCTCTCAGCCAACAAATGAGCAGACTATTTTCCCAACAGGTCCTTTAGTTTGCAGGTGCTTGAAGATGAATACAGATCAAAAGCATTTTTGTAGACCACTTTCCCCTCTGGGAGACATTTGAGCATGTTAAGAATAAGCATCATTTAAAAAAAATTAATGAAACAAATTGAATTTTAAATAAAATGTATATTTGCACAAATTTTATACCATTTTCATGCTAAGAATCATTTTTCCTACATTTAATCCATGTTGTTAGTCCATGTAGCCTTTTGTAGTACTGAATATCTTAATTTAACCAGAAAGATCATTACCATGCAACACATTTGTATATTGCAGAAGGCTGCGCAGAAAGGGTATCTGTGTCCTTGTAGATAAGGATGTTCCCATTTAGATAAACTGAAAGAAAAACAAGCCTGACAATGGGATGTTGCCTTTAAAAAAATAAATAATCTGATTTTCAAATAACATCCCAAAGCCACTATGGAAATAGCTGTCATTCTGTCAAATAGAGTTGGCCTAGTTTGCCCTGGACCATCTTAAATGACAAGGGCCAAATGTGTGTTTTAGATTCCCAGCTGAGTTGTGACTTCTGGAGGCTTATAGACTGTTTGACCATCACTTTTTTTGCGGGGGTGGGGGAGGGTGGGAGGAGGAGTAGGGATATGGGATTGGTATTTTCTGTCTTGTTTAGGGAGTTGCTTTGTACTAGTTACAGACAAAGCCATAGTAGAGATGAGACGTGTTGAAAATAATCTCTAAACTTCCTTTTACAAAGGTATATGAATACCTCCCTTCTGGGGAGTGGATGATTCTAGTTTATTGCCTTCCACCCTGGCTGCTGGCCCCAGGACAGTGTTTAACCACCACAACTGCCATCTCAGCTCTCCATACATGGTCTGGAGCATCCTTTCACCTTGGCTTTCATTATTGCTTACCAGACCAAGTTCCATTTTCCCAGGGTGACTGAGGCTAATGTGATAAACTAATGACTGAGATTGGGTGAGCAAAGCATTAGCATTTAAATAGGGGCCTTCTGAAGGAGACACATGTAGCAGGGAAGAGGTCTGCAGAGGGAGCAATTTCAGACAAGATGATGGGACCAGGTCAGAGATAATTTTGTCAGATGGGGTCCTGAGGTTGTGCCCAGGGTTGGCCCTAGTTTCTAGCCTTTCTCTCAGTCAGGATTTCAAACGTTTATGGCAGGATCCCAACAGCTTTCACGGGACTTTTGACATAAGTACTTTGACCTGAGAACATTTCCTCCTGCTCCTTTGACAGGCCCCACCTTTCCTCCTTCAGAGGAGTCACCTGTTCTTAAAATAACTGAAAAAGACAACCTCTCCAGCAGCGTGGAAGGAAGGCGCAATTAAACATGTGGCAAATGGACACTTTCAAAAAGCCCTAAATCTAGGGCCTTGGATTTACTCAGTTCCAGGGTCACCATTCACATAGATTCAAGACAAAGCTGCCTGAGATTCATACAGAAGGTGCTACAGAAATCTGGATTTGTACCTGGGGATCCTGAACAAAGTGGCCCCATTTAGCCCACCAGGCCTGCATAGAAATCTCTCTGTCTCTGTCTCTGTCTGTCTGTCTGTCTGTCTACCTGCCTGCCTGCCCGTCCATCTGTCTATTGTACTCCTACTGCTGCTTGAACTCAGGGCCTGAGAACTGTCCTTAAGGTTTTGTTTTTGTTTTTTAAAAAGATTGGCTCTATCATTTGAATCAACAGCCCTACTTAGGCTTTTTGGTAGTTAAGATGAGTCTCACAGGTTTTTCTGCCCAGGCTGGTTTCGAACCTTGATCCTCAGATCTCAGCCTCCTGTGTAACAAAGATTACCCTCTCCCCTGTTTTGTGTAGGTGCTACATAAATATTCTTCAGTCCTGGCTCAAGACTTACAGTATTGTCATTCATTCATTTGTCCCCTGAAATATAGAGGAAAATAGGGGTGGCTAAGCAAAGCAAAGACTACAATGGGTGCTTCAGGACCATTTAACAAGTCTATCTAAAGAATTCCTGCAGGAAAGTAGCCTTGACATAGGTCTGGTGCTTTATTATCTTTATTAATGTATTCACTGTCCCCTCCCTGGTTCTTTGGATAATGATGATGGGAGAGACATCTGTTCCAAAGCTGTTTTACTGAGTGGCGATTTTGATGACTTAATGCCTTTTCAGACTTCTGCTGCCTCCGCTATTCTTTGGTTTTGATTTTAAAGCAGCTGAATGGAATCTCTAAGCTTTCCATTATGCTTGGCTTGCTTTCTTTATTCTTTCTTTCTTTCTCTCTTTCTTTTGAATTAATTCAGAACACATCAAGGACAAATGCTTGAGTTATAGAAACTTAAAAATATTACTATTATTATTACAAAGCCACCAGATTTTTTCTTTCTCCTCTTTTTCTTTTTTCTTTCCCTCTAGTTCTTCTTTCTTTCCTCTTTCTTTATTCCTTTCTTTCTCTCCCTCCCTCCCTTCCTTCCTTCCTCCCTTCCTTCCTTCCTCCCTTCCTTCCTTCCTTCCTTCCTTCCTTCCTTCCTTCCTTCCTTCCTTCCTTCCTTCCTTCCTTCCCTCTTTCATTATTTAGCTGTATGGAAACATGACATCTTAGATGTAATGACAGTTTATAATTGAACACAAAGTCTGGGTGTTAGGACAATGTGATTTGTGGCTGGAATTCCTAGAGACTTTGGGAAGTGATAGGGGTCAAGAAAAGTTTATCAGTATTTGATAGCAGCTCCTCTACAAACATCCGGCTAAAACTATAACCAATTACTATGTATAGCTTATGCCTGTACCTCTTTCCTCTCCAGCCCAGACTCCAAATTCTGTAGAGATTTAAATCTTTCATCCAGAACAAAGATTTGTAGTGTAATGACCTGATTTAGTTACAAAGAAGAAATAAATCTGACAGCTGTGACCAGAAGACGTATTAATCTCTAAAGTTCATGTGTGCCTTTGTTTCCCTCTTGGTTTTTAATGCAATAAGGGCAAAAAAAGAGTAAATGACTGTATTGCAGACTTGCTTGAGAGGAAAAGGGAAGGAAAGAGGGGATTGAATGTTAGACAGACTGGAATGGAAGAATTTTCATTCTTGAGAGTCAGAGCAACCAAGGGGAAAGGAAAGAGATGGAGATGGGCCGCTCCGGCTCCTGATCTATCAGGGTTTAGGAAAGAGACAGGCAGGCAGAGAGGGCATTTCAACAGAAGAAGCCCAGGACACCTGGAGATTATTTCTGAGTACCCAAGCATAATTTGGTAGGATGCTTCACAGTGTGGAGTCAGGGACTGAGTGGATAATTATTCTACTTTTCATTTTCAGATTTGATCCTTGGCACACGCTCATCTCACATGAAGACAGAGCTGACTTTGTGGTCTGCCAAAGGATGGGTTCTGATCTCAGTTCTCTGAAACAGCCCGGGCCTCTGGATATACAATCACTTCAGTTAGGCTTTTTGTGTATGTGTTTCATACAGATGGAGAGCTTTTGGCTCACTTCCTTACTCATGCTTTGCTTGTTGCAAAAACACATTATAAAATATAATCGTTTTGAGGTTGATTCTATAAGAGAGAAATAAGAGTTTTAAAGAGCCTTAACTTTTGAAAGTAAAAATGAGTACTGCCTGCTACAAAGGAGAATATCGATTTAATGGTCACAAATAATCCAGTAATATTAGTCATGAAACAGACACTAATTTTAAAGAACAGTGCTACTATTTAAAATATATCACTAGTCAGCTGTAGGACAAAAATTTGATTTCCCTAGGGAGAAAGTAAAGAATTGCATGTGGTCTTTGCCAGTCTGTGAACTTGCTGTGTGTGTAAGTGACAGTTTGAGAATTTTGGGCTATGGGACTTAGATTCCTAAGTAAATTCTCTGGGATCCCAAGGAACTGAGTGATAAAAATTGCCCTTCTGTGTTTTTGGTTAACTTCCTTTAGCTCTCATTGAGCCAAGAGTCAAATCCACCATGAGTAAATGTGTTGCGTCTTGTCAGAGAGCTGTATTAATGGACAAAGGCCCACTTTAAAGGTCAGAAAGTATTTCTCTCATTTGGGTGATGAATAGCAGTTTGGAATTTCCTTGGCTCCATCATGTTATGTGCTGAGGTGGTGGTAAAGCCTGTCAGGGGTAGTCTTTCTTGGCTCAGTGGAGTAAGTGAGAGGCAAAGAATTGAATTCTCTGCCATGTCAGGGTCTTGTAGATAAGTCATGAGGCTTTGCTCTAGTGAGATTTACAAAGGATCTGCTTCAACAGTAGAAACTATAACTGCTAGTATTTAAAAGGAGCTGGGCTGAAACTCAGTGAGAAAGTTATAGCTTCATCAAGAATCTGTATGACTGAAATAGGAAATCACACACATAAGGACACCACATGTCCATAGAAAGTTCGGCAGAACTTCCAGTGCAGAAGATGAGGATTTAAAATCACATCAATAAACTGTAAAAGGAGAATAAAACAGAATGAAGTCTGTTCAAGACTAGATTATTGTACTATCTTTGCACAGAAAACAATTTGTATAAAGATCACATAAGAATAAAAGGCTAGGATACATTTCCAGCTGAAAACATAGTTTGTGTCTTTGCTTAATTATTGTGTTATCGCATCCTTTCATAAGTCAATATCCTGTCTGCTATCTTCTTCTAATAGGAATAGAATCAGCAATGTTGAAGAGTTTGTTTATTTACCTACCTGCATCTTTCTTGGAAGCAAAGATGGGTTTGGAGGTATGGCTGTGAGAATCTATATACTGAAAACTGACAGCTCTCAGTGAAATCTAGAGGAGGCTAAGGTTACAGAATCCCCATTATGAAGTAGCCTGGGGCTATTTAATGTATGGGCAAATGGCCTACATATCTAATACTCATGGGACTACTCTGATATTAAAGTGCAGCTCAATGATGCATTGTTTTTTTATAATACTAATGCAAAATATTATGAGAATGTTGAATACATTTAGTAAAAGTTTGAGCTCTTTATTTTGTTTCTTAAAATTTTATTGTAAAGGTGATATACAGAGGGGTTACAAATATTTCTACATGGAATCTATGGAATTTCTTATTTTCTAAGGAGACTGGATGCATTTTCTGAGATTTCAATCTGTTATTACTATTATTCTTTTCACGTATAGTATTAAAGTAAATTTCACTGTATCTCTTGCCCAAATATTCTGTTTGTAGTAGTTGGGACTAAACTGATGGGTATAATTTTGAAAGCAAAAGTAGTTAAATAGCTTTAGAATTTTTAAAATTGTTTCCTGCCTGTATTCACTTTCATCTTGACGCTGAAATTTCTTATAAACAATTAAGGCATACACAGAAAGAAAAAAAAACACCTTTGTTTATATTGTATTGTGTTAGTAGAAATGCTTCAAATTGGGTCTTTAATTTTAATTAATTAGTTAATTGGTAATATTACTGTAGTACTAGAATTTGAACTTAGGGTCTAAGCCTGAGTGGCTTGCGGGGCAGGAGCTATACCACTTGAGTCATACTTCTAGCTTTTTTGTGCTTTATGTTTTAGGTATTTTTCTGAATAGGGTCTTGTATTTTTACCCAGGCCAACCAGGATGGCAGTCTTACTATTGATGCTTCCTATTTAGCTGACAGATATCTACCATTACACACAGTTTTTATTATTTGAGATAGCCTTGAATTGAGAACCTCTAGATCTCAGCCCCCTGAGTACCTAGGATCACAAGTGGGAACCACTGTGTCTAGCCCATCTTGGGTCATCTTTCAGTGAGACATTTTACTGTGGCTTCTCAGTGTATAGAATAAATAATGATGGGATCTCAGTTCCTAGAAAAAGGATTGTAACTGAATCAGGAAGAAATATAAAAGAAGCACAAACCTTTACAACAAAAACTTTACCCCAAGGCAACGTGTTCTGGTGTATATGATTTGCTCTTGCAAACAGTTCCTCACTCCAGAGGATGGAGGAGAGACAGTTGAACACAGCTGTGAATAAACTATAGAACCTTGGTAACACAATGGAGGTGGCAAAGGTCTTGATCTGTTCATAGTAATAGCTCCAAACAGTTCCTAAGAACTCTGGTGCTGTACATGGAGGCAGAATTTGTTACATTAGGACAGATAAGTTGGGGATATGGGTAAAAAAAATTAAGGCCACTGTGGGGAGAAAGCACTTTTCTGTGGCTTTATTCTAAACTTATTTTTGATAAAACAATCAAACATATCATAGCTGATTCAAAGTCTCCCCTCCCACCCTGCCAAAAAAAGTAAAGTATCACAACTATCTCTATATTTGGGCGGGTGTGTGTGTGTGTGTGTGTGTGTGTGTGTGTGTGTGTGTGTGTGTGTGGGAGAGATGTACCTGTACTGGAGCTTGAAATCAGAGTGTGGATTCTGTCCCTAGCTTTTTGCTCATGGCTAGTGTTCTACCACTTGGGCTACTGTTCTACTTACGGCCTTTTGCTGGTTACCTGGAATAAGAATCTCAGGGACATTTTTTTTTCCACACTGTTTTCTAACCATGACCCTCAAATTTCAGTCTTCTGAGTAGCTATGGATTATAGGCATGAGCCACCACCACCTGGCCTCTTTGCCTACCTTTATGGCACATGCTCTATTCATTAGCAGGAAAGTCCTCACTTTGTTCTGAACTAAGAACTTTTGGAACAGTGCATTGGGTTAAAAGATGTGAGTTTCATCTTCTCTTTTATTCAGTCGAAACATTACTCAGGAATATGCTCTAAATGTTGAATGATCTTTTCCTAATCAAGTGCAGAATGCATTTTTTAAAGCTGTAGATTGTGAAATACTGCTAATGAGATCTTTATAAAATAAATGGTGGAAAAAACAGAACTAGTTGTTTTTGCTTTATGTTCTCTCCAGGAAGCAGGGCTTATGAGTATTCAATAAATATCAAATAATTGGGGAATCGCTGTGGAAGCACAGCTAACAGCTAAGTAGTGTTTTCAAGGTTGTAAAGCATGTTAGCAAGGAAATCGGGGATTGAAATGAAGAGTTCTCAGCCTCTTCCTGGGGCTTGCTTCACTCTGACCCCCTATTTCCTTAATCACACAAAGCCAGTGGGATTCCTACTAACTCCTTACCCAGTGCTCAGTTAGGCGAAATTTGCAAACCTCCAGGCAATGACCTGTTTTCGATAGAAGAACTTATTTACTTCCAGCTGGAACCCATCAAGCCAAGTCATTTCTCTTACAGGCCCTTTTCTTGCCAAAAGACTGGAAAATAACTTATTAGTGAGTCTAACATCTCAAGAGCCACAACAACAGCTGCACTGAATAGAGAACACATACAATGACTGGACACTGTGAAACTGGGTTGACTGAAACCAATGCAATGTTAATTCCAGGCCCCACTTTAGTCTTGCCATAGAGGGTAGGTAAGTCACAGGGGACCATGAACTCCGTGCACAGCTTAACTTAGGTGGTCTGTTCATTTGTAAATTGTTCTTGCAGCCACTGTGTTTGTGCCCGTTGAGATCATAAGCATACATTAGGCTTCTGGTTGAGTCTTATTTGTAGAACCTTTCTATGGTTCACTTTTCAAGAGTCTTGTTTAGGCCATGGGACCTACTGGGGAAATAAACTCAGATAAGAAAAAATGTGTGTACCCAGGTGGAGCTGGCTACTCAGGAGGTTGAGAGATCAAGGTTTGAAGCCAGGCTGAGCAGGGAAGTCTATGAGACTCATATCTCCAAGTAAACATCATCATCAACAACAGCAATAAAAAAAACCTGGAAGTGTGGGACTGGGAAGGTGGCTCAGTGGTAGCGTGCTTGCCTTGCATGCATGAGGTCCTGGGTTTGATTCCTCAGTACCACATAAGCAGAAAAAGCTGAGATGGTGCTGTGGCTCAAGGGGTAGAGTGCTGGCCTTGAGTGAAAAATGTAGAGACAGCATCTAGGCCCTTAGTTCAAGCCCCAGGACTGGTAAAAGACATACAAAAAATGTGTATGTATTGTGAAATTAAAATATTCTGTAGGATCAAAGAGAACTAGGTTCAAATACATCATCTGTAATATGTACTCTCATAGTGTTACTGAAAATTTTGTCATTTTATATATTTAGTGACTTGGAAATGACATTATTTATCTCATCTATGAATTGAACAGGTACTGTTTGAACAGGCAATATTTATTCTTCAGACAGTTAGCAATAGCATTTTTGAAAAATCTCCTGAGTCCTCGGTACACTTAAAAAATGAAGAGAGAAAAATTCAAATCCTTTCGTTTTTTTATTTCTTTTATAGTTCCATTTTGCCAGTTTAATGAAATGATTTAAAAATTGAAAGTAAATGCTATCACCCAAACATGTAAGTGTAGCTGAACTATTAGACAGTTTAAACTCTGGTAGTTTAGAATTAAAAAAAGAAATCTATCACCTTTCATTTACAATGTAAATTTATTTCTAAGTTGGTCCAATTATGGCAACTGGTATGCGAGTTCTCTACAATGATAAAATTGCTAAATAGTAATGTGTCAAGTGGTACTGAATGCTGATTAGAGATTTTAAAATGTTAATGGAAATATAATGATTAATTGTTATGCAATGTATAAGCCCTAGTTCTAGATGTATAATAGAACTAAACTGATTGCAACAGAAAAGAAATTAAAATTCCAAAATAATTTCTAGTGGCCTGGTAAAGTAAGTTTTGATTTTAATTAATATTGAAAGTCAAAAAACTAACTGAACTAATAAAAATAGAACACAATAAATAAGTACTACTATTTATTTCTTGTTGAACTTCTTGCACATTTACTCATGGAGTACCTAAGTCAACAAGACAGAGAGTAATTTAATGGTTTTGCAGGTAGAGAAATTGAGTCTAAGAGAAAGTACGATCAAAGTGAAAACCCAAAGTGAGACTTTAATTTTTTTCTTTTTGGCAGTACTGGGGTTTGAACTCAGGGACTCAGGCTTGCTAGGCAGGTACTCTGCTACTTACATCCCAGCCCAAGAGTCAGCTTTGAACATGGTTCAGTATGACTTTAAATCTTTCACTCCTTCTTTATATTTAGTGTTTGAAGATGTTATATCTGAATCTGAAAATTACCCATATATCAGAATGAATGCCTTCATTTCTCTTAGCACAATGTACTTATTAAGATTTGGTAGATGTTATTTGTTCATTCACTTCCCTGAAAAAAATTGGATAAAATGAACCATGCAACTTGTGGGCAGCACAGGAAGAGAAAACTGGGGGAAAGCAAAGGAAGGAATGACATTGTCCACAAAGAACTGTATTTACTTCCTAATTTATGAGATGATAATTCCTCTAAAACACCTTAATAATAACAATAAAACTATATTTCTGAAAAGACAAGGAAATTCAGAAGCACTATTATGAACTATATGAACCTATGTGCAGTTTTATTATTAAAAGTACACAGATACTGGATGGAGGGACATTTTTGTAAATTTGTTTTATAAGCCATGTAGTAATGTGAAATTGTAACAACATTTCCATTGAAAAAGCATAATTTACTATTGTCTTTATCATACAGAAATAGTTTGCAATTTAAAAGGCATCTCCCAAAGATGTTATGATTTTAAGATTGCCAGCAAGTGACTAAAATCATTTTGGGAAACTCTGCACAAAGTCTTGAGAGGATCCTGCAGAAGAAATGCAAAATCATGCCTGGCAACTCTAAATAATTACATTTACTTTACCAGTCAGGAGGAGAGCATGGATAGGAAATTAAAGTGTTTTTTAAAGCCTGTATATTAGTATAAAAATATGTACAAACTTTTGGTGTATACTAGAAGAATGCAGGGTAGCAGATGGGTTCTAATCATATGAATAATTCCAGTGTATTGACTGTCATTATTTAAAATAATAGAAATCCCTTGAGTAGGATTCTAAAGCTATTTTTGGGCTTTGGAAGGAAGGATGTAATCTGTTCACAATTTCTACTACAGGTGAGATTCTATGCATTACTTTGTCTGATTTAGTAGTTTTTTAATTCACACTAATTTATCATGACCCCATTAGGTATAGTTATACAATCACTGATAAAAGAGACCAGGCCTTTTTCATTTTATTGAACTACTTTATTGACCAGGATCTGAGGAAATTCCCAGGACACCAAAATTTCAGTGTTAAATCTAGTAGAATCCTGGGCAACTTGTAGCCCTACTTAAAAAAAAAAAAATAATGGCTCAAGGGACAGAGTGCCTGCCTAGCAAGTGTGAGGCCCTGAGTTCAAATCCTCATAATATTTGTCAGTGGTTCACGCCTGTAATCCTAGCTACTCAGGAGGCTAAAATCTGAGGGTTGCGGTTCAAAGCCAGACTGGGCAGGAACCTCAATAAGACTCTTACCTCCAATATACCACCAGAAAACTGGAAGTGGCACTATGGCTCAAGTAGTAGAGTGCTAGGGGACAGTGCCCAGAGTTTAAGCCCCATGACTGAAAAAAAAAATACAGCATCCCATATATCATCCTTCTTTCCATATTCACTGGTGGCATTTACTAGGTGTAGCACAGTAGAGCTCTTCTCACCTTATCTCATCCTTTGTAATGGTGTCAGACACCTCCATAGACATTCACTGAATGGATCAATAGTGGATGAATGAATGTAGCTATCAGGTGGGATGTACCCCATATGTTTTTTAACCCATATGTTTTTTTAACAGGGGCAAATGTCCCTCCAGCTTAAAAATCATGGGAAAACAAACACATAAAAAAAACACTATTTAAACACAACAAAAATGAAGGAGGTAAAAATAAAAATCTTTTGATTGGCCCCGTACCAAAAAGAAGCTTGATGAAAATGCAACTGTAACTTGTGAAAGAAAGATCTTATACTAGAACCATTTTCAACAATGGCTCAAATCTCAGTTCAAAAGTTCAGTTTCTAAGCAGATGAAAAATAAATACTAGTAGGTCTGAAGATATATTCAGAATGGTTTAATTTATTGTTAATGTAGAACATAATAACAGAGATGGTGGCAGCTGTAAGTGAGCTGGTGAATCAAGACTAATTGTGGGATAGTTAAGCCGAGTGAAATTTTGTCATCTTGAAAGGAGATAACTTAGGCTGAATGTGATTTGGGATTTTTTTTTATTGTTTGTCAGAGCAGATACATGTGTGGTTTGGTCTGTAGACAATGATTAGTTTGGGAGTTACCCATATAACAATAGCATGAGTCAATGACTCAAACACAGGAAAATCAAAGTTTATCTCTTTTTTTCCTTTCCTTTTTCTTTTCTTTTCCCATCCTGTGGCTTGAACTCAGGCCCTGGGTGCTTTTGTGCTCAAGGCTAATAATGCTCTGCCACTTGAACCACAACTCCACTCTCTTAAATGATTATAGTACATACACATACATTCACACGCACACACACATGGCATTAATCATACAGGCAAAATTCAGTTAAAATTTAGATACAGTAACTATTGTATGGGAATCCAGTTGTGAGAAAACAGAGAAGCCATACTTTGAGAAGTCAAATTGGGAGTCTTTATTGGAGAGCCAATGGCTGCAGGTAGACTCCTGTCTCAAAGACATGCAGCCTCTCAAATACACTTAACATGATAGCAGGAGAGGAAAGAAAGAGCAGAAAAACAATACCAATAAATTAGATCAATTCCAGTGGAGAGCTGAAGTGGGATGACATGGTACCAGAGGAGAGTACCAGACAGGAGACATGAGGCATGGTGTAACTGTGCCTGAGCTGGTCCAGATCTAAATAGGGTCAGGGTCAGGGGGCAGGGTCACAGGAAACTTGAGAGTCTCACAGGTTCAAAGCACAAGACTGACAGGTCCAGTGTCCTGTCAGGCATGCCTATTACTTGGGGGTGGAACTTCCCTACCTCCTCCATGAAGACAAGATAGCTCCAGTTAAACCCAATACCCTGTCATCCACTTGTGGCCAAGAAGGTGCTGATTAGATCCAATATCCTCATTTTATTTCTAAAAAATATGATCACTTTTCTTAGATCACTTTTTGTCTTCTGCCGTTTACTTTGAGCTTCTTAATCAAATTTCTAAGTTCATCCTAGTTTAAATTCAAGACAAAACTCCAAGTACCAGAGATCTTAAGACATATTCTGTCGTGCTTTTGACCTTATATTCACCCTTTACCTCCACTACTATTCATTGTTACATTGCCCTTTGCCTTTAATTTTTTTTCTTGCTTTAAAAAATATCTCTCATCACTTCCCTTGTAGTAGGGAAGAGTCATATAAGTCATTTTATTACGTCTTTTTCTTCATGTATAATTAGATCTTTTTTTAAACTTAATGAAGTAAGGAGGTCAGATCTGGCTGGCACCATATTGGCCAGATGGTAGATTGTAGGGTCTGGCATCTTGTCTTCATGTTGGGGGTAGGAAATGCCCCTGCCCATCACCTACCTCCCAGGTGAGGGGTATGCCTGGATCCCTGGAGGCAGGGGTTGGCATTGGACCTTAGGTTATTGAATCTGTCAGTCCATTGCCTGGGACTGGGAATTTCCTGAGGATCTGCCCCCTGCACCAACTTATTTAGGCCTGGACCAACCTATCAGCCATTATGCCTTGCCACATGTGTCTCTGTGATTGTGTCCTATATCCTGGCTCATCTTCAGTCATCATGGAATCCCAATTCAGCTCTCCATTGGAGCTGAATTGGCTTGTTGGTATTGTTTTTGTTCTTTCTTTCCTCTTTAGCCTGTTCCCTAGTCTGTATTTGGGGGCTGCAGGTCTTTGTAACAACTAGTTACTGTTAGGTTTTTAAAAAGAGGTAGCCGAGTAAGAACAGCACCACGCATGTGGTATTCAGGTAAGGGGTAGGTTTATTCAGTAGACCTGGCTGGCACCAGGCCATCTTAGCCCTCCATGTGGCTGGGAAATGCCTGGGAAAGACATGGGAAAGAGCTGGGAAAAGAGAAGAGAGCTGGGAAAGAGAAGAGAGAGCTGGGAAAGAGAAGAGAGAGCTGGGAAAGAGAGAGAGAGAGCTGGGAAAGAGAGAGCTAGAAAAGAGGGCATCTGGACCTGGGCTAGGCCTTATCTAGGGTATGGACAGAGAAAGGTGTGGCCACATCAAATTCAGATGTGACCTCAGCGGATGCAGATGTGACCTCTTCCAGGTGTGCCAGGTAACACAGGTACCCGGTGGAGACTTTGCTGCGAGGAGGGTGGAGTCTGCTAGCCATCCAGGAGCGGACCTTACAGTTACCTGCAGTCTGCTAACTGTACAATAAAGACTCCAATATGCTGTATTTCAAAATGTGGCTTCTGGGATGATTCACCTTACAACACAT
The DNA here is from genome assembly GCF_000151885.1 of Dipodomys ordii. Lineage (NCBI taxonomy): Eukaryota > Metazoa > Chordata > Mammalia > Rodentia > Heteromyidae > Dipodomys > Dipodomys ordii. The sequence continues at coordinate 15,502,139 of NW_012267248.1, read as the reverse complement.
GATTTACCTTACAACATTATGAAATTGGATACTAAATGACCACTGTATTTCATTATACTGTAGCCCCATAGTCATTTAAACTGTTAGGATGTTTTGCATTCATAGACTAAACTCAAAGTTTTCTGTGTCTGAACAAATAGGTTCATCCAGTTAACACGCAGTCTTTCTTCTTAGAATCTTATTTATTTATGCCCATCTTTTCCTATCAGAGGTAGGGCGGGTGCCTGAGCAGGAGCAGAGGGAGAGACAAAAAAGGGGGGTATAAAATGCTCTCACCCTATCAACCATGTCAGTGTTCTACCTGCTGGGGCATCTTGTTTCAGAGAAGGAAGCCACAGCACCTCACTCCAGCCGGGACAAATCTCCAGTGAGAAAGTAAATCTGCACTAAAGGGGAACCCACGTGCAAGTTCACACTGTGTCTGCACATGCAGCAGTGTGATTGAAGTTAATTAAAAGCAAAGCCAAATAGAGTGAGACACATGCTTTGAGGCCAAACAACTGTTTTTTTGGCTAATGTTTTCACCTCTGTGAGACTATTCTCTGTTCTGCATACTTGTGTTTCAGAAGTTCAGGCGGCTGTGATTTTTAGCTCAGTGTTTTTCCCCCACCTCCTAAGATCCTGTTGGCATAACTGTCCTTAGTGATTGATGGAACTCCACGCCCTACACCTGGGAGGTGGCCCGCCTGCAGGGAGCTTCCTGGATCAGGGGCACACACAAGCAGCATGCATCCTTCCACATTCCTGGGAGATTTGGCGCTCCCAACTTCCTTTGTGAAGTGAAAGAATAGACCTGATTTACAGGGTAAATAAAATATCAGAGGAAGTGGAGGTTAGCTGTTACTTATGGCTAAGAGAGATTTATGAGATTACATAGTAACGGAACCTACACTTTAAGCTGTAGTCATTATGGTCTACATAGTTCCATACCTCATTAGAGGGAAAAAAATGTGGAGGAGGGAGAACACTAAGTCCTTCTTCTGTTAAAAAAATGTTTCTGGTCTTGGTGCAGATGTGATCCATAATCAAAAGAACACTGTGCATTTTTTATAGCATCTTTCCACAGCAGGTTTCACTAGAGACTGTAAATCCTACTCTGACAGAGTTGATTGGAAAAAAAAAATCTTATTTTATGTTTGGAGAAACTGAGGCTCAGAGGTATTCTGCACTTCATGGAGCACACAAGAAGAAATGGCTGAGGCAAGAACACCTGGAAATTTTATTTCTAGTCTTTTAGAAAAAGAAGCCAGTGAATAACAAAAGAGCCTTACTGGCTTCATTGATATGCCACGCTGCACTCATATTCAATTCCATTTCAAAAGCATTTTCCCCCCATAGCAGTGATGGATTCCACAAGTCTTGAAGCAAGTTCAGACTGAAGGGTTCTTGTGGGTACAGTGAGCTATTTTGAGTGTGCTTTTTGAAAGCTAAAATTACTGGAGCGAAATCTGTAAAAGCTCAATGCTATCCTTGTTATACCAGGGGGAGGGGATTCATGTAAATCCAGAGGTGTGTGTCTAAGAATTGGACAGAGCTAGAAGGAGTCACACCTCCATGAATGCTGCATCTCACTACTTCCAAGTCTGGTTCTTGGACCAGCTGCATCAGCACCAACTGCATGCTTGTTAGAAATGCAGTTTAGGCTCCATGTTGGATATGCTAAATCTGAACATCCCTTTGAACAAGATCCTGAGGATTTGTATACATAATAAAATTTGATCATCACTGTATTGGCCCAGAGGAAAGGGTCAGACCTGAGTGTTATCATTAGGATTCCTCTTAGTATAGATTTTCCAAGAGGCCAGGCACTGAGGCAGGAAAGAGTGATTTCTAAGGATAGTCCTGATTAATTATATGCCATAGGAATTTTCCTTAAGCCAGATGAATACTTGGTTTGCTTCCTTTGAAAGTATTATTTTTGTTGTTTGTTTGTGATACTGGTGATGGAATCCAGAGTTTGTCATGCTAAACAAGTGCTTATAACTTGTAAGTCATATTGAAGCAAGGAGGTCAGGTCTGGCTAGTGCCATATTGGCCACAAGGTGGATTATAGGTCTGGCATCTTGTCTTCATGCTGGGGGAAGGAAACCCCCCACCCCCATCACTGCCTCCCAGGTAATGGGTGTGCCCAGACCCCTGGAGGCAGGGGCAGGCACTTGGCTGGTAGGTTACTGAATCTGTCAGTCTAGTGCCTGGGACTGGGAATTTCCTGAGGATCTGCCCCCTGTGCTGACCTATTTAGGCCTGGACCAGCCTAGCCACCAAGACTCCATGCCATGTGTGTCTCCGTGATTGTGTTCTGTGTCCTATCTCCTGGCTCATCTCCAGTCATCATGGAGTCCCAATTCAGCTCCAATGGAGAGCTTGTTGGCATTGTTTTTGTTCTTTCTTTCCTCTTTAGCCTGTTTCCTGGCCTGTATTTGTGTGCTGCAGGTCTTCATAACAACTGGTTGCCTGCAGTCTGCTAACTGTATTAAAGACTCTAATATTCTATATTTTAAAATGTGGCTTCTGGGATGATTTACCATACAACAATATATACATATATATCAATATACATATATACATATGCATATATTTGCATATATGTGTATATATATGCGCGCGCGCACACACACACACACACACACATATTTGTAGTACTGGGGACTGAGGGCCTGGGCTCTGTCCCTGAGCACTTTTGCTCAAGGCTGCTGCTCTAGCACTTGAGCCACAGCTCCACTTCCAGCTTTTTGTGCTTAATTGGAGAAAAGAATCTCATAGATATTTGCTGTCAAGGCTAACTTCAAACTGCTATCCTCAGAACTCAATCTCTTGAGTACCTAGGGTTATAAGCTGAGCCATCATCACTCTGCTTAAGTCATATTAACTTTTTTTTTCTCCAATCCATTTAGCACAGACATGAAGCTAATAGTGATTTTCTTAGGCATGCTACTACTAGATAGCATGAACCTTATACTTGACATTTGGGAAAGAGAAAATAATAGAGTTTTAATAAAACACAATAGCATAAAGCAAAATACAGTTTTGATCTCGATATTGTGACTACAAAGGTTACAAATGTTAATTTATAAGCAAGATTTTTGTTTCAGAAGTGATTTAACACTTAAGTTTTTAACATGCTTAACTCCTTCCCACCTCCTTGCTCCCAGAACAGTGTAATTCACATTTGAAATTAGTAAGCGAAAATTTAATCCTAACCCTACATCTGGCACTTCGCTTTATATAATTGCACTCAGTTTCAGAGGGAGGAATGTGTGTGTTGAACCTGATTTGACTTTATGCGATATTCTGTAAGCTTTCTTTATCTGGAAATGAAAGACTAGTTTAGTCCTTGGGCAATGTTAATTATAAACCAGATTGCAGCACCATGCGTGTCTTTGTTGGATGGGGAAAACACATGAAGTTTCTTTGGAGGTTGGAATCTTTTAATGGGATAAGTATAGGGCAATGTTTTACTTATAAATCAGTTGTTTAAGGAGAAATAAAGGCTTTGGATTCTGTAGATGAGCCCCAGGCTAGCAAGTACAGAAACATGCATGTTTTCTGGCCTCCAAATGGCAGTCTTTTTTGATGAGGAAGGTCTCACGTTTTTGTAAGAGTGACTATGAATAATATATACAATTTGTGAAGGGTTTCTATAGAGCCAAACTCATTTGCTAAAAGGAACTTTAAGCGATGGACTGAGCAGGAGGCATGTACCTGTTGCAGAAGATGGATGGTCCCTCTGCAAGTTGCTAAAGCACGTGTGGGAACAATTCTGAGCAAAGAAAATTACCATTGAACATCACTTCCTCTAATGATGATGACAGGAATATGTGTGCTGTGGCCCAGAGCCATTTTGATTTTAGACTTAGGCAAATCCAGAACCTGAAACAGTCCACATCACAGTGATCACAGATGGAAGTACCATATTGTATCATAGACTTTTATCTTCTGAACAAGTTATTACTAAATAAATATTTGTACATTTTAAGCTCAAACAAAATGTTTAATAAGAAAAAAAATTGGTAAGTACCTTAGGGGCTGTTGGGGGCAGAAAATTTCTATTAGGATGAAGTCTTTAGTTATACTTAAATGATTCTGAGTCTCCTTGGATTTTTGATATAAGTATTAGCGATGTCCAGAAGCTTCTTCAGTGTTAGAATGAATGTGTGTATGGGTACAGTGTTGATGCACATAGACAGTTGATAAGCATCTGATTTATTGAACTACTGAAGTAGGGATATTAGGTCTGGCCAGTGCCATATTGGCCACATGGTATACAGTAGGGTCTTGCATCTTGTCTTCATGGTGGGGGAAGAGAAAGTCCCACCACCTAGTTGACAGGCATGCCTGAATTCCTTCAGAAAGGGAAGTCCTACTCCCTAGTGATGGGCGTGCCTGAATTCCTGCAGGCAAGGTTGGACATCTGGTTGATAGGTTACTAAACCAATCAGTCCAGTGCTTGGAACTGGGAATTTCCTGTGACTTTGCCCCCTGACCTGACCCTATGTAAGCCGGGAACAGCATAGGCGCCATCATGCCATGCCATGTGTCTCCATCCCCGTGTCCTATCTCCTGGGTCCTCATCACCATGGCATCCCAATTCAGTTCTCCATTGGAGCTTGATTAGTTTATTGGTATTGTTTTTGTTCCTTCTTTCCTCTCTGGCCTTCATGGTTCTGTTTCTTAACTGTGTTAAGTGTATTTGCTGGCTGCAAGTAATTTGTAATTGGCCGCTTGCAGACTGCTAGCACTCCAATAAAGACTCTAAAATTTGACCTCTCAAAAATGTGGCTTCTCTATTTTCTCATGGCAGGATTTATATCTGGTTTAAGTTACACTACTCTATCTTATTAAACTACTTTATCATCTTTTGTTTTCATTTCTTTAAAGAGGAAGGATGGTTGTCAAAGATATAGAAAAAGCTGGTAAAACTTACTGCTCCTGATACTTATTGATCCTGATGAGATTGTTTTAGCTATGCCTATAAGCTTCATTGGGAAGGTGACCATGGCAAAACATTTGAATTTACTGTATAATAATTGCAACAGTTAAAACAGTCTTGTTACTTCACTAAGTAACTTCACATGCTTGCAGTCCTTAAAACAACTCTATGACATTAATCTATGACTAATCTAATGAAGTACAGTGATTAGATTATGACTCTATGACTAGTCTCATTATAGTATTATGCTCATTTCAGAGATGAGAAAACTGAGGTCAAACAACTTGTGGGTGTCAGAGCCAGAACGCAAAATGAGGCTTGCTAATATCTAGAGAACATGTTCCAAATGCCCTCATTAGTTTGGGTACTATAGGACAAAGACTTTGGGCTTTTCAGCTGAAACATGCCACACAAACTAAGAATGAGTGTACTTTTCACAAGAGCAAGTTGTCTCACTGTCTTCTCTCCACAAGTCAACATGCTGCTTGATATCTACTGACTTTCTCAGTACTACAGCTCTACTCATATTTCCTATGGGTTCTATTTTCCCTATATTCTAGTAAAGGAAGCCTCTCTGGGAGGCACTTACGTTTCTTTTCTTTTGTTCTTTCTTCTCTGGCTTCCCTTTATTTTCCCACATCAAACTAGACGCTAAATGAGAGGATGGATCTGAAAGCATTTGAGAAAAGTTAGAAGCAAATCAAAGATCATGTTTATGTCTGAAACAGCTTTCGACATGTGCTTGATGAAACAGTCCCCCTCTTTCCAGTCAAGACACTCAGCAAAAGTTTCTGGAAATTCCAGAAGGCAGAAAAGCTATGAATCAGTCACATCAGCTGCCAAATCAGTCAAAAGTGTCAAATCAGTTTATGTACTTAGGTATATCTTAACTTCAAATAAAGAGCAGCTTCCAGCTTGAGGATCACAGGAAAATGTTAGTGGAGATTAGGTATGGTAACACATCATGCAAAAGATGTTCCATGAGAAGAGATTAAATAGCATTTTTTTTTTTTAGCCATGACACATGTGACATGGTGGTGGTGGAGGGGATGTTGGGAGCAGAGAGTCTGGCTAAAAAGAGGTCAATGAAAAAAGCTTAAAAATTGACACAAAGAGGAGAAGTGTCAATAAATGTTTCAAGAGGAACCAGTAGGGGCTATGAAGGTGGCTCAGTGGTAGAGTGCTTGCCTCACATGTGTGAGGGCCTCAGTTTGATTCCTCAGCACCACATAAGCAGAAAAATCAAGAAGTGGTGCTGTAGCTCAAATAGTAGAGTGCTAGCCTTGAGCTGAAGAGCTCAGGAACAGTGCCCAGGCCCAGAGTTCAAGACCCATGACCAACTCCCCCCCCAAAAAGAAAATAAAAGAGGAACCAATATACATTTACATTTTAAAAACTTTTTATCTTTAAGAGTTAACATTTTATGTTTAAAAATTTTGTTAAAATATTTTTCTGAACTTAGGAAGTGGTAAAACCTCTTATGCTGCTGGATCAGAAGGATCAACATCATGAAAATGGCAATGCTTCCCAAGGCTAGCTAGAAATTCAGTGCGATACCTATCAATATTCCAACCTCATTCTTCAAGAAAATAGAAGAAGCAATCTAAAAATTCACAATAAAAGACTCTGAATAGCAAAAATGATCCTTAACAGAAAGAACAGTGCTGAAGGAATATCAGTACCAAATTTCAAACTCTACTACAAAGCCATGGTAATCAAAACAGCTTGGTACTGGCACAAGAACAGGCCTCAGGACCAATGAAATAGAATTGAAAAACCAGAAATGAACTTAAAGACCTATGGCCATCTAATCTTCGATAAGGGAGCTAGAAAAATAGACTGGAAGAAAGACAGCCTCTTCAGTAAATGGTGCTGGCAAAATTGGTTAATCACCTGTAGAAAACTAAAGCAAGATCCTTATATATCACCCTGCACCGGAATCAACTCCAAATGGATCAAAGACCTCGGAGTCAAAGCAGACACTCTGAAAACATTACAGGAAGGAATAGGAGAAACCCTAGGTCCCTTTGGGACAGGCCGAAATATTCTTAATAGAGACCCAGAAACACAACAAATCAAAGAATGGTTGGACAAATGGGATTTCATAAAGCTACAGAGCTTCTGCATGGCAAAGGACATAGCTAGCAAGACCAATAGAAAGCCCACGGGTTGGGAAAAGATCTTCACTAGCCATACAATGGATAAGGGTCTCATATCTAAAATATACCTTGAACTCAAAAAATTAAATCCCCCAAAAACAAATCCTCAAAGAAACAACTGCCCAATAAATAAGTGGGCTAAAGACTTAAAGAGAAACTTCTCTGAAGAGGAAATAAGAATGGCCAATAGACATATGAAGAAATGTTCAACTTCTATAGCCATAAAAGAAATGCAAATCATAACAACCTTGAGATTCCACCTCACCCCAATTGAATGGCTATAATCAAGAACTCTAATAACAACAAATGCTGGAAGGGTTGTGGCCAGAAAGGAACCATACCGCATTGTTGGTGGGAGTGTAAAATTGTTCAACCACTTTGGAAAGCAGCATGGAGGTTCCTCAAAAGACTCCACATAGAGCTCCCCTATGACCCAACAATCCCACTTTTGGACATTTACTCAAATGATTACAAACAAGACCATACTAAAGCTACCAGCACAACTATGTTTATTGCAGCATTATTTACCATAGCTAAGATATGGAAGCAACCCAGATGCCCCTCAGTAGATGAATGGATCAAGAAAATCTGGCATATATATATATACAATGGAATTCTGTGCCTCCATCAGAAAGAATGACATTGCCCCTTTGTTAGGAAAGGCTTGGAAAAAATTATATTAAGTGAAGTAAGCCAGGCCCAAAGAAACATAGGTCCCATGGTTTCCCTTACTTGCAATAACTAGCATATGTCTTGGACAAGCTATGTACATATGACCAGATAAAATGATGTTAAGTGAAATGAATGCCAAGATATGGACACAAGTGGTTTTTTCTTTCTTGCTATTGTTTCTAATGTATTTATAATGTACCATGTGATTTTTTGTTTCTTTATATGTTCTTCCCCTACTGTATAACCAGTTTTCACTATTTGAGGTTGGTGCCCTGCATCTTGTATATACACTTCTCTAATTTGGGGAGGGAAAAAATCCAAGTATTTAAATATTGAAATACAGGTTGACCCGTTGTAACAATGTACAAGACACTATGTTGAAAGTGAACTTTACAATTTAAGGGGTGGTGGGGGGAGTGTAGTTGTGGAGGTGGGAGGGAAGGAATGGAAGGGGAAAAACAAAGGAGGAGGCCACAATGCTTGATAGGAAATGTACTTATTACTTTGTTCATGTAACTGTAACCCCTCTGTACAGTATTTTTACAATAAAAACATACTAAAACATTTTTCTGAACATATGACAAGTCATTTGGACATAACGTAGGAGTGGTTATAAAAATCTTAAATTTCTGATTTTTCTATTTGAAGTTTTATGCTCATGTGGGTGGGTGCTTTGTAAGTCATACCAATTGAATCATCATCTAGATATTCTTGGTTTTATCTCTACCATGATCTCGACTTGTACTTATTATTATTTATGGGGTTTAAATTTTGTCCAGGAGGTCATCTTCTCTTAGTTCTCTAGTTGGTTCTTTGTTTCAGGTGACGGAGCCCAAAAATATCTCCTAAAGGCAACGAGCGCCCAACAGAACAATTCCTTCTATAAATCTCTAATTAATTTTTATTTATTTTATTGTGAAAATACTGTACAGAGGGGTTACAATTTACATGGACAAGATAATGAGTACATTTCTTATCAAGCATTGTATCCCTAATTAATTTGTAACAAACATTTTTCAAAATAGTTTACAGAAGCTTTCCCAGAAAAGCTAGTCCCCAGGAGTAAACAATAAAACTAATTTATCATTTTGTAGTTGTCTCCACATAAACTTTGAAATAGGTGTTATAGTCTCTATTATTCACCCATCTCATCTTTCAGCTTCCCACACCTCTTTTCTGATGTCTCTACCTTCAAGGATGCTTATGTGGAGGTAGGAGAACTTTACTCAGGCATGTGTTCTACCTTAACCTTGATTCCTCTATGTTCTATCTTAGTCTTGGTTCCTTTGGCCAAATTATGATTAGGTTAAACGTAACCAATCAATCAGGTAAGTGCATTTTTGTTAACCATATTGAGTGAAATACTACTTTACCTGGTTAAGGATATTTAAGCTAAAAGAAAGCCTGGACAATAATACCAGTACATAGGAATGAATCTGAAAATGCAACGGCCATTATCAATGTTGGCTTAAATGAATTGTGAATAAAATTTTAATTCCTAATTTTGTCTTTGAACTAGGAGAACACACAAAAGAATGTGAAAAATGTATGTAGGAGTTCTGGGAGCGCTCCTCTTGGTGGCTCTTGCGGCTGAGTGCTCCAAACAGAAATGGTGCTGGCGGACTATGACTGAGTGGACTATGACACAGCCTAGACAATATTAAAACTAGCAAGATACAGAGGAGATAGAAATGTGAAATCACATTGTGTAGTCATCAGGGAGAACGTATTGAGGTGAGGGGTGTAAGCTGGCTACTCAATGCCCAGAAGACAAGAAAGTGGAGGCTTAGGAACAGAGATAAACTATAAAGAAGCATCTTCCACAATGGAAGCATGTGGTATGACTTGAGACGTGAAGCCCTTTAAGACAGGCTTTGTGTTTTCCAAAAGTTCAACCTTTGGGGTTGGAGGCATGGCTCAGGTCATAGAACTCCCACCAATGAGCAAAAGCAAGCCTCAGATACTGAGTTTGAGTTATGGTCCCAAAAAGACAAAAAGAAAGAACTAGAAGTTCAACCCTGGAACCTAGTATACAAAACAACCATGATGTAGGTACAATATTTATGAAATTAGAAACCAAATGGTTTCTTTGAACCAAGTATATGAGTATATGTCTCTTTAAGAAGTATTTTTTTTGTGCCTGAGTAGCAGAGCTATGTACAAAATACAACGTTTTTGGAATAAGAAGACACCCACATTACTCCTCTATACATGGTGTGACATATAAATTCCAGTCCCACAAGATTTTTTGTTTGTTTGTTTGTTTTTGTCGGACGTGGACCTTGAACTCTGGGCCTGGGCACTGTCCCTCAGCTCTTCAGCTCAAGGCGAGTGCTCTACCGCTTGAACCACAGTGCCACTTCCAGTTTTTGAGTAGTTTAGTGGAGATAAGAGTCTCATGGACTTTTCTGCCCAGGCTGGCTTTGAACCGTGATCCTCAGATCTCAGCTTCCTGAGTAGCTAGGATTACAGGCGTGAGCCACCAGTGCCTGGCTTCCAGTCCCACAAGTTTTGACTTGGATCCTGGCTCACATGCAGTATGACCTTGCAAGCCACATTCCCTCATTAATAACATGAATATACTAACAAAACTTATTGTGGCAGTGTTGCTAAAAGAATAGGTGATACATACTAAGTGGCCATCTATTATTTGCTATTATTACTGTTCCTATTATATGCTGTTCATCCTTCCTAATAAAGAATTTCTTTTTAAGTTGCCTTATGTCCATATTTATATACTTCTGGATAGGCAAGTAAAGTAGTAAAGAGCATTTGGTTGGTAAATACGCTACAATTGTTTTCAAGGCTGTTGCTATGTCACAAGGGATTCTAATGAGTTAAGTGGTTTCATTTTAGGACCTAACTATACACTGCATGTACAACTTATTCGTGTCTCATCCTATACATGTGAACATAATTTGAAAAAGGACTTCCTATTTTCTACTTTCCCTGTTATTATTGTCATTAACAAACAGAAACATACTGTTCATAAACAATTATGACTTTAATCATGTTTTTGGTGGATTTTGTAGTCATCTAGAGTTGATAGATAGATGGTAAAAGTTTCTGTCTTTCAACAGCAATTTTCACTGTAATTTAACAAGGAAAAATGTCTCCAAACTGAGTGTCTTGGCTTCCACACAATTACTGTGAAAACTCACACCCAACCATTACCCATGTAAAATAGAAATGTAGGCAAATTATTAATTTGTTTTATTGTCTATAGTTATTCTTGAAGTAGGTTATTATTTTTCCCTCTATTAAGATTTGTTGTCATCAGAAAGCAGAAATTCTTCCTTCTTTCTTTGAAATAAATATATTAGGACATCTATATAGATATGACAGCAAAATCGGAGAGGAAGAAAAGCAAAAGAAGAAAACAAAACTTACATTTATTAGGGGATTTGTAATCAAAGTCAACAAACCTTTAATTATGTCAATAGAACAATTGTTCATGAATGTATCTTAGGAAGTAGGGTAGGTGACTTAATAAAGTCTAGTGGCTCCAGCACTAATCAGTTGTAGAAATGAGCTAGGTATTAACCTTAAAAAAAAAAAGTAAAAAGAGTCCTAATCACTTTATAACCTGTTCAGGGATTACATATTGTGTCCTGTCTGCAGTGGGTATTGTACATATAAACAACATCATCTAAGAGAAACTCATACTCTTCTTGTGTTTATTTGCTGAGACAAATTATGTACTTAAGCAGGCATAAAGTTCATTATTAACTGCATTTTGATTGAAGGACCATGGAAAGATCTAGATAATCTTCACCCTGACCCTCTCATTTATAATCCTAAATATTGCTTGGGGATTTGAATTTGATGTGAATTTCTAGGAAAAAATGTAACACTAAGAGAAATCTGATTCAGACTATTGAGCACAGGGCATATAGCTGGAGAAATTAATGTAAAAAATTATGCAACTGGGAGTTTCTTTTCTGTTGATTAGTAATTTGTACTTTGCAATGAGCTAACAGAAAAGTGATCTAGTTTAAGGCCTCAGCTCTGGGGATATAGCTGCAGAGGAAAATTCTCAGCTCCATTATGTTGCTGACCTTCTGAAATTAAGGAATAAAGAAGTTATGGGATTTGAAATACATAGCAGAGATTGCATTATAATAGCCTGATAAATAACTACGAAAAGTTTATTAGCTCACTTATTAAAAAATGACTTCTTCCCACCATGTATATTACACCGGTGATAAAAATGAACAAAATCAGTGTCCATTTTTACTTCCTTGAATAAATTGTTTCTCACCTTGGATGAAAAGGTGAGTGGTTATTTTTCCTGCTTTGTATAATATAGTTATTTTATGTTTGCCAGGCTTTTGAAATTCTAATCACCACAAATTTTATATAGTCCCTACCATGTAATTAAAATAAAAAACAAACTATCTATTGGCCCTTACCAATAGGGCCAATAGACTCATTTAGTACTGGAAAAAAGCACTTCATATTCTTCAGCTTTTTATTTGTATACAGAAATTTTGTTAAGAGTTTAAACTATCTAACCATTGATTTGTTGAAGATGGAAAGAAATTATCAGATGTCAGGGATTATTAACTAGAGCAGAGAGAGAGAAAGACAGAGGGGGAAGAGAGAGGGGAGGACTATATCTCTTCTATCTTATCACTGGTAACTATATTAGAATCACTTGATTTTTTTCAAACCTATTTTAACACCTGGGGAATTTAGGTATGACTCTGTTGCTAGTAGCAATGACAATCATGGTGCAATAAATTATGAGAGCATGTCTTATCTCTCCATTTTTTTTCCTTGCTGGTCCTAGGGCTTGAACTTAGGACCTTGGCACTATTCCTGAACTTTTTATTTTTTTTTAAACTTAAGGCTAGTGTTCTACATTTGAGCCACAATGCCGTGTCTGGCTTTTTTTTTTTTTTTTTTTAGATCAATTGGAGTTGAATCTCACAGACTTTCCTTCCCAGACTGGCTTTGAACTCTGATCCTTAGATCTCGGCCTCCTGAGTAGCTGGGATTACAGGTGTGAACCATCAGCACCTGGATTCTCCATTATTTGAAAATAGTATGTATTTGAAGCTGAAAAATTTTATTTTATTTTTTTGTTTTTTTTGTGTGTGTGGGGGTCCGGTCGTGGGGCCTGAACTCTGGGCCTGGGCGCTGTCCCTCAGCTCTTCAGCTCAAGGCTAGCACTCTACCACTTGAGAGACAGCGCCACTTCCGGCTTTTTTCTTTTTGCTTATGTGGTGCTGAGGAATCGAACCCAGGGCCTCATACATGCAAGGCAAGTGCTCTACCACTGAGCCACCTTCCCAGCCCAAGCTGAAAAATTTTAAAATTGATGAGATTAAACACAATAATTTAATGTGTGTTTGAAAAATGCCTAGATTGAGTCTTTGTTGCCTAGAAAGTTCATTTTCTTCTCCCTCCCTCCCTCCCCCTCCTTCCTTCCCTTCCTGTCTTCCTTCCTCCCTTACTCCCTTCCTCTTTCCTTCTTATTTTTACAGGCCTTACATGTTACTTCACATAACAGAGCTTGAATTAGTTGAGATTGGAGCTACATTATTATTAGGTGATGCCTCTCTGACAGTGCTTGATGCAAGTGTCATATATGCAATCTCAGAGTAGAAAGTGTCTTGAAAATGAAGCGAGTCTCTGCAAGTTACCTACTACCAGGCCAGTTAGTTCAAGAGAGAGGGTTCTAGGCCTAGAATGAGACCTACCTTGTAGAGTAAGAGAGGAATTGGGGAGCTGGCATCAGCTGGCAGTGCTGACACACTGCTCAATCTAACTGTGGAGCTGGGTATTTTTTGCAGGGGGCGGGTGGTAGGTAGATTATTTCCTCTGAGAGATGGGGAAAAGAGCGTGGGCAGGTCAATGCTGGGGTCCTTAAGTGGATTGAAATTTGGGATAGGAAACAAATAAAAGTCCATTTCTATGAAATAGGCCTTCCCTATCCCAACCCCCTCCCCAATCTGCCTTTGGTTTCAAGCAGGCAGTGTATGCAGTTCCTGTGAAGTGGGAACCAATTTACTTCAGTTGTATGGTAGGAGAACTTGTGGAGAGGTTATAGAGTGTGTTTGAGAAGAGAGGAAGAGGTAGAATATGATAGGTTGAAGGATAGTGGGAATGGAAACATAAAGATGTATGTGGAAATAATAGGAAACCACTGTGATTGAAGGGAGTTTGTACAGGCTAATAAGAGGAAACTGGATTGAAAGAGCAGCATTGAAGTGAGATTGTCAAGAACGTTGATATCCAGGCTAAAGCGATTACCTTTATCTTGTTGGCAATTGAAAGACTTGGGACATTTTTAAGCAGAGTGACTGATATCATCAAAGCAATTGTGTCGAAGTATAATTTAACAACACTTTGTAGGGTAGATTGGCATGGGATAGAGTAGGCGACCAAGTTAGGAGGATTTTTTTTTTTTACAATAGCTTAGTTGTAAAGCAAAAAAGAACCTGGTGGCAGTGGGGCTTGAAATTTAGAGAAAATAAGCAAGACAGATTGCCAAAATCAGAGGTGACAGTGTAGGCAACTGGTGGGGTTGAGATGAGGGAGAAGTCAAAGACATTGCTACAGCATGAATGATTCAGATTTTAAACAGGGAAATGTACATGTCAAAGCCAGAAGCTGGTTTTGAGAAAGCAAGAAGTCTGGTCTCATTGACGTGTAAATTGAAACTATGGAAGATATTCCAGAAAACATGCCTGATAAACCTCTGGAAACAAGGTACTTGACCAGAGCTATGCATTTTTGATACCTCTTCACCAGAAACAAGACTTGGAATTATGAGGACAAAGGACCTAGCATTCTTTCTTTCTTTTCTTTTTATTTATTCATTTATTTTTGTCGGTTGTGGGACCTGACCTCTGGGCCTGGGCGCTGTCCCTCAGCTCTTCAGCTCAAGCTGAACGCTCTACCACTTGAGCAACAGTGCCACTTCCGTTTTTTTTCTGCTTATGTGGTGCTGAGGAATTGAACCCAAGGCCTCATGCATGCAAGGCAAGCACTCTACCACTGAGCTACCTTCCCAGCCTGTAGCATTCTTTAAGGCCTATGTCCAAAGAAAACGAAACCACCAACTGGTAAAGATATCTGCTTGGTCATGTTTATTGCAGCATCATTCACCAAAATAGCCAAGACATAGAGAGAATTCAAGTGCTTGTTGAATGACAAACAAGTAAAACTGTGGTATACATTCATAACAAAATGCTATTCATTTAAAAAAAATGAGAATGAGATTTTGCAATTGGCTTTGATGTGGATAAGCATAAAAGATAAGTGTGAAGTGGAAATATGTGGAGAGATCTTTCTGTGTGCGATCTCACTTATATGTAGAATATATAGAAAATGAGATGTGGAGAGAGAAAGAGAGGGGGGTGGAGAGAGCAGTGGCTGCTAGGGGTAGGTGGGACAGGAAGCTGGGAGATGTATGTAAAAGTATGAAATAGCATTGTATAGGATAGACAAGTAGAGATCTAATGTACAATATGAGGACTCTAAACCATAAAATTGTGGTCACTATTCTTGTTAAATGAGTAGATTTTAGCAGCATATGCCACTGGAGGTAGAGGGGAGAGAAGAAAGGGTAAGTGTGAAATGATAACTTATTGTAGAAACGTTTTCCTAGCTACATAATCTCATCATATTATGTAGTATATTTGTATACACAATGAGATTTTTTTATGTTTTAAAAAGCAAATCAATTCAAGCTCCACAACTGACAAAAAATAAATAAAAATAAAAAGCAAGTCAAGCTGGGTGTAATGACTCAGGCCTATAATCCTAGATATTTGGAAAGTAGAGATTGTGGATCATGGTCAGCCCAGGCCGAAGAGTTACTCATGGGTCACTGAGCTTGTTATCTAAGCTACAGGGGAAACACAATGGCCTGGTTTCAGCAGCCCATGCTTCTCATCCCCTGTGACATCAGGAAGCACAAGTAGGAGGATCAAGCCTGGTCTGGCTCAGGCAAAAAGCAAATTCTACCTCAAATGACTATGGCAAGCGGTGGGAGGTTTGGCTCAAAAAGTAGAGTGCTTTTCTTGCTAGACCTGAGTTCAATCCTTAGAAGTGCCCAAAATAGCAAGTAATAATGAATACTAAGTATAAATAATTAATAATAAGTATACATAAATAAAATAGAAAACCAAAGAGCTATTTCAAAGCTTTCACTTTAGCGAGGCAAGTAGAATGTACCATGGAATACAAAACTACCAAGTAACTAAGA
Source organism: Dipodomys ordii (assembly GCF_000151885.1). Taxonomy (NCBI): domain Eukaryota; kingdom Metazoa; phylum Chordata; class Mammalia; order Rodentia; family Heteromyidae; genus Dipodomys; species Dipodomys ordii. Next base: position 15,486,160 of record NW_012267248.1, on the reverse strand, counting down.
GATTAAAGAGAATTCAATATGAGAAATGCATAGGAATAAACATTTTTAAATGTTGTAGAGGTAAAGGAGAATAGAATAGAAAGCATGTCCATTGATAGAGTAGCTAGTGTTAAGTACTTTGTACATAATGATTAGTGTATAGAAGCTGCAAATTTTGTTCTTTGAGAAAGCAGCATGTAGTAGTCAGCTTCTTAGAAGGACAATTTGCATATAGGTCATAGGTATTATTTGGTGGTTGAGAAACCTTCATTATTTTTAGTGTCCAAAGTAGAGTGAGTAATGAGTCTTCTGGATATTTTTATATTCTTTGCCTTCTGCAGATCATATTTCCATTTTCATTGGTGAAAACAAGTAGTAATATTCTATCGCTATATATATATCTTGAGGCTTGAGCTCTAGGCCTGGGTGCTGTCCCTGAGCTCCTTTTGCTCAAGGTTAGCACTCTACCACTTGAGCCACAGTGCCACTTCTGGCTTTTTCTGTGATTTAATTGGAGATATGAGTCTCACAGACTTTCTTTCCCAGGTTGACTTCAAATGTTGATCATCAGATCTTAGTCTCCTGAGTAGCCAGGATTACAGGCATGTGCCACTGGTGTCTTGCTTATTAAAATATTTTTGTTAGTATTTTTTTTCTCACAAGAGAAAATCATTAGTTGATAATAACATTAGTTCTAGAGTTTGGATTTATAAAAAATGACAATACAGAATATAACAGTACCAACCAGTTGATTGAGAGTTGGGTGCAGGAGTTGAGGTCTGTTATATTATGGTGTAGCAGAGAATTACAGCACTACATTTAGGCATATTAGTGTTCAGGCCATATACTTATGGAGGCAGAAACATTAATTAAGTATCACTACCCATAATCCTAAGCAGTTGAAGTCTGGTTTTTGCAGGTTTGAAAAATCCTAATTCTCTGCCTCAAGTTGAGGTGTCCACACAAGAGGGTGGGTTGAGGTAAGGAGGGCGGGAAACTGAACAGGGCCTCTCTCAATATTTCCCTGCAGGCAACTTCTGTTCTGTCTCTTTGCCTAAGAAAAGAAGCCAATTTCTGCACAATAGCAGGGAGACTGATTAGGGAACAGGGCAATTAGCGTGTGGGTAACTAATTGCTCTCAGGCAGAAGTCAAAATGGTTGTCCTGAAACTGAGCCCAGAGAAAATGGGCTGAGCTGGTCTGTAGACTTGTGGCTAAAGGATAGACATTTCCAGTGTGGGGTCTGGATTTAAGAACTATGCTCAACTAGATCTTGGGAAATAAGCACTAAGTGATTGAAGTGAAGGGAAGCAAAAGATTAAAACCTTACTGACTACAAAAATTCTAATTCCAGAAAAAGGCCAATTCTCAACAATGGTTGAGCCTCAACAATGGTTGCTTCAAGCCCTTAAATTACTACTGAAAAGTATCTGTAAAAGAAATATCTGCTGGGTGCAGGTGGCTCAGGCCTGTAATCCTAGCTATTCAGGAGGCTGAGATCTGAGGCTCGCAGCTAAAAGCCAGCCTTGGGCAGGAAAGTCTGTGAGACTCTTATCTCCAATAAACCACCAGAAAACCAGAAGTGGCTCTGTTGCTCAAGTGGTAGAATGCTCGCTTTGAGCTGAAGAGCTGAGGGACAGCGCCAAGGCCCAGAATTCAAGCCCCATAACTGACAACAACAACAACAACAAAGAACTGGAATAAACATTCATTCATTGACTCAGCCAATGTTTAGTAGGGGCCAGGTGTTAGTCACTTCTCCAAGCAGATTATTTAAAGAGATGACCCCCCCCACTCCAAATTCCAATAAAGAGGGCCAGATAATATAGAAGTAAACATATAAATAGATGAAATGAGATTGTATTAGTGCTAGGGAAAGAGGGAAAAGAAGAAAGAGAGGCAGAGGAAGAGGAAGGGAGTGGGAGAAGAAGAGGGAGAAGTAGAGGGGGAGGGAGAGGAAGAGGAAGAGCAGGAGAGTGAGCTATAATAGGAATCTACTGAGAAGGAGGTGGTAATATGAAAATTTGGAGACTCTCCTTTTCTTCTATAATGTATTCATAAAAGATTTTGGCCCTTATATAGTAAATTAGCTTTGGTTTTGGCACTGTACTTATGTTTCAGAGAGTTTTACAGCTTTACTATTACACAATTGCATTCATAACGCACAGGTAGGTGGTAGCGGATGGACTTGATCATGGGGATATTTGAACAGATTTGTTGAAGGCCACCTTCATTGTGCAGAGACAGTAACCTGAAACGCAGACTGGATGGCAAATTACCAACCACCTAATGAATCTACTCCCTCCCAATTGGGATCTCTGGCGCATTTACTCATCTTCAACCAGTGTAATTAAAGATGAAAAGTATAACACTGATGTATCCTTCTCTGGGGAGGGAGTTGTTTTAATTGTAGACCCATCAGTGGAAAATGAACTATGCTGGAGAAAGATCAGGCTTAATTACACACCTGTTGGTATCAAGCAAAGCTGTTGCATTCTACTGTAATAATGGGAGACGATCTACAAAAACCCTGCAATTTGGCAAAGCTCAAAATATCACCTCATTAGAGCTTATAATTTCTGCCTTTTTCAATCATTGAATCATCAAATTGAGGTGAAAGGGACTTGAGGTTGTTTAGTCTAATTCATATAATTTACAGATGAGAAAACTAAAGTCTACAGTACTTAAGTGACTTGTCCAAATTCATCCAGATAATTTGAGCGGCATCTTATTAAGCGTCTTTGCTGACTGTCCAGGTCTTCTGAAGGATATTTGCTTGGATTTGAAAGTAGATAGCTGGGACCAGAATCTCTATTAAGGACCTCAGCAAAAGTTTAGAAATTAAAAGCAGGCCAATTTCATATTTAGGCAATTTTTTTTCTCAATATGTGAGGTGAAGTTCATCTGGTAGATAGAAATGGCAATGTTTCTGAATTCTTTAGGTAGTTGGTATGAAGGATGGAGAACTTTCTGGCAAAGAATTAGCATTAATTTCTATTTGATTTCTTCCTGGTGACCCTCTTGAAGTATATCATTCTTTTTTTTTATTTTTTATTTGTGAACATACTGTACAGAGGGGTTACAATTACATGGGAAGGATAATGCGTACATTTCTTACCAAGCATTGCAGCCTCCTCCTTTGGTTTACCCTTTGAAGTATATCATTCTTAAAAATCTTCCTCTATCACTTTACTTAGCTTAAACCACATGTAGTTATCAACTTCTTCAAAAGCATGAAGTACATTTAGACTCAACAGAGCAAGAAAACTACAAAATGCAAGAATAAAGATGTTTCTGTTTATATGTGTTTGTATGTGTGTGAGAGAGGCCTATCAATAGCAGTATCTATATTTACCTGCACTTATTCATATGAAGAGACAGAGACAAACACGGATTCATTTATTAATATAATACCTTTTTATTAAGTCTATTGTAGGCCAGGTACTTCAAGGGGTTCTAGGTATAGAGCCATCAATCAAATATATAATCACTCTCCTCAGAGTCACAGCCATTGGAAAAGCAAGAATATGCTTTGGTATTACTGATGTTTTAGAGTTGGTGATGGTTGTGGGGCTCTCCTGAGCAGAGGAATATTCAGCAGGATTTCTGATCTCTACCCACAAGATGCCAGCAGCATCCCACAGTTGTGACAATCAGAAATGTCTCTAGATGTTGCCAAATGTCCTCTGAATAGCAAAATTGTCCCCAGTTGGGAGACACTGAGATAGACAATAAGCAAATGATCACACCTAATTAAATAATTACAATGGTATCTAATTCCTTTTTGTTATATTTTCTGGTTGATTACTTTAGAAAATGGTACAGAAGAGAAAGACTATCTTTTGGAGATAAACTTGTTATCATGCGATAATGCATATTAAAATGCATGAATCTGAAGCACACAGCTTGAAGAGTATTTTTTTAATTTATGAAGTGAACTTATTCATGTGATCAGCACCCAGATAAAGAAATAAAACACGACTAGTTTTCTAGGAGTCCCTTTCATGCCGGGTCACTACTCTAGCCTTCATGCCTCTGGCTGCTTCTGCTCAGAGTACCATTTGCTGGAAGCACTGTTCTTCCAGGTCTGGCTTTGAACCCAGATTCTTAGAATTCAGCCTCCTGAGTAGCTAGGATTACAGGCGTGAGCCACCAGGGCCTGGATGACCCTCATCGTTCGGCATGTTGTTTCTGTAACATTTGCTGGAAGCACAGTTTATTTTCCCTACAAAAACTGTTTTTTATTACCTTCAAATGTAAAAAGTGGAAAATAACCAAATACTCGTGTAGCTTCATATTTAGACATACAGAATATGTCAAAATGACAGACAATTACATGTTAAAAAAAACCTGAGGTCTAATCTCCTCTTTTTTTTAGCATCTATTATTTGTTGTTCATTATGATATCATCAGATGTGTGTACAGTGTGCTTGGGTCATATTCACTTCCCTTCTCTTCATACCTTCTCTTGAAAAGACTATACTGGGGTTTGAACTAAGGTCCTTGTACTTGTTAACACATCTCTAGTCAATTTTGCTTTCAGATTATGTTCAGATGAAGTCTTGGATTTTTGCCTAAGGCAAGCCTGGTCTGCAATACACTACCTATATTTTCCCACTGAACTGGGCCTACAGCATGTGCTACCTCCACACCCAGTTTATGTTTGTTGAGATGGGTCTCACTAACTTTTTGTCTGGTTTGGTCTGGAATTGACAACTTCCAATCTCCACATCCCAAGTAGATGGGATGGCAGACAGGAGTCACCATGCTGGCCCCACTTTGTTCTTCTTTCAAAACCTTAAGTTATTCCTTAAGTTTATATGCAGACCTTAAAATAGTATGTTATTTTCTACCCTTCCCTCTCAACTGGGATGTAGATCAGGGATAGCATTGATATTACACCACTTTTGGGTGTAACAGTTTCTTGAATATATCAAGTCTAGTCATTTATGAAGAAGAATGCCTTTACGTTTATTTAGCTACTCCTCAATTTAACGTTAACATTTCTAACAATGTTTTGTAGTTTTCAGCATATGGATGGTCTTTACATTTTTTAATTAAATTTGTACCTGTTTCTTTTTATAAGACCACTTACAACTATAATGTTCACTTAATTTTATTCTTTGTTTTCTATTATTTTTTCTTTTTAATTGATACATAATAACTTCATCTTTATGGACTATAGTGTGATAATTTGATACATGCATGCAATGCACAATGATCAAGGCAGGCTAATTAGCATTTCTCTCATTATACACTTGTCATTTCTTCATGTCAAATTCCTCTCTTCTAGTTCTTTAGAAAACATACAATAGGTTGTTTTAATCTATATTTACTCAACTGTGCTGTGGATTCCCAGAACTAATTCCTTCTGTCTAACTATATTTTGGTACTTTTTATTATCCAACCTTCTATCTGCTTCTTACCCAAACCCCAATTTTTTTTCCGGCCTTAATAGTCTTAATTTCTAAAATCTTTTTTTCTTTAACATCAACACTTTAGCTTCTACATGTGAATGAGAATATGAATATTTGTTTTTATTTGACTAGCTAATTTCTTTTCTTTTACAGATGCTGTTTCTATAACATATTTTTTTATTGTGAAAATACTGTACAGAGGGGTTACAATTTCATGGGCAAGATAATGAGTACATTTCTTACCAAGCATTGTAGCCTCTTCCTTTGTTTTCCCTTCCTGTCTCTTCCCATCCTCCCCCCGCCCTCCCACCCAATTCTCCTCCCCCACCATCAAAATTATAAAGTTTGTTTTCGACATAATGACTTGTACATCTCATTGTTGTAATGGGTCCACCTGTATCCCTATTTAAACGATTTGTTTTTCCCTTTCCCTCTACAAATTATACTGACATCAAATACAGTGGAAACAGGGGTTATACTGTGTAGGAGGGACATACAAAGCAACAAAGAAATAATCTTATAAATGTGTTAGAAACAATCGCATAAAAGAAAAAAAAACATTTGAATACATATCCTAGGGTTCCTTTCCCTAGCATCAACTTATCTGACCTTTTCTGCTTGACTCAGACATATATTAGTTATTGCAAATAAGGGAAACCATGGGACCTATGTTTCTTTGGGCCTGGTTTACTTCACTTAATATAATTTTTTCTAAGCCTTTCCATTTCCCAACAAATGGAAATGGAGGCATAGAATTCCATTGTGTATATATACCACATTTTCTCCCCCCAACAACAAATCTTCAAAGAAACAACTGCCCAATAAACAAGTAGGCTAAAGACTTAAAGAGAAACTTCTCTGAAGAGGAAAGAAG
>NW_012267248.1:15475683-15479604 GCF_000151885.1 Dipodomys ordii | reverse complement strand
GCAGCATTATTTACCATAGCTAAGATATGGAAGCAACCCAGATGCCCCTCAGTAGATGAATGGATTGGCTAGCTAATTTCACTTAATGTAACATCCTCCAGTTCCATATATTTTGCAAGAGGAGAGGATTTCAACTTTCAATGGCCTACCAGTATTCTATGTGTATATATGACACACTTTTTATCCATTTCTTCACCAACAGATACTTTTATTGATTCCATAGCTTGCCTAGTTCAAAACGTCTGCAAAAACCCTGAAACTTCTTGTACCTCTGATGTACTGATTACATTTCCTTTAAAACTATTCAGCCTAAATTGGGATAATTAGTTGGATCATTTGGTGGTTATATTTTTAGCTTTTTTGAAGAACCTCCATACTGTTCTCCATAATGGATGAGTTAATTTAAATTCTCACAACAGTGGATATGAAGTTCAATTTTCTGCATATCCTTGACAGGTTTTTTTTTTTTCTTTTTGGGAATAACCACTTTGACTGTGGTGAGATGATAATCTACTGTAGGGTAGGGCTGCATTTCTCTGATGACTAGTAATTTTGGTCATTAGTGTTTACTAATTGTATACAATAATGGGTTTGAACACTATGCCTATCTGCTTGTTGAATATTTATGTATATATATATTTTTTCAGAAATGTGTGTTCAGATCATTTGTTCGATTTTAAATAAGATTCTTTTCGTGGTTGAATTTTTTTTGTTCCTTGTATATTCTAGATGCTAATCATTTATCAGATGAATGTTTTGCAAATATTTTTCACCATTCTTCAATTGTTCACTCTGTAGATTTCTTTGCTATGAAGAAACATTTTAGTTTGATATAATCCATTTTTTTCTGTTTTTGTTTTCATTGCCTGTATTGTCAAAATCCTATCCAAAAAATCATTGCCTATACTGGTTTCTTGAAGTCTTTCTCTTAAACATTTTTTTCCCTAGTAGTTTTATAATTTCAGGTCTTACATTTAGGTCTTTGGTCTATGTTAAGTTGTTTTTTAAAAAAAATTTAAGAGATAATTGTCTAGTTTCATTCTTCTACATATATATGTATATATATATATACATCCACTTTTCCCAGGACCATTTAATTGAATAGGCTATCATTTCTCCAATGTATGTTTTTGATAGTTGCTGAGAATGAGTTGTTTGTTAAATGTATGGACTTATTTCTAGAGTCTCCATTGTGTCACCTATGACATTGTCCAGTTTATTAATAGCTTCTTTGTCTTTTTCTTTTAAACAACATTATTGAATTTTTAATTTTTTATTGTATTTTTCATTCCAATGATGTTAATAGGCCACATATCTCTTTATTATACTAATTTTATTTCTTAATATATAGTTTTTTATCCAATAAAATTAACTGAATATATTATAGTTATTTCAAAAGCCAGATTTTATCAATACCTAGACTTGTCCTATTTTCTGTTTTTGGTATATACTCTTGTTTATCTGCATAACTGATAATTAACCCTGCTGAAACTCTCTCTCATGAGTGGTAAGTTTTGAGTATGAATTTGAGAAAAACAACCACTTTTATTTTAATATTTACTTGAAATAATTTTCTTAGAGAGATGTCAAATGTTCCAGAAAACTCTAGAAAACTCCTTCTCATAAGAAAATGTAATTTCTTGGTATGATTAAAGAAATTATTTCTTGACACTGTAATAAATAACTCAACTTTTTGCAAACTAATTTCCAAAGGTAGAAAACAGATATTTGTATTATAGGAGAGCTTTGCTTATGAGTACTGATCACTAAAATCTTTCAGTTTTCTGAGTTATAGTTACTAACATTTTCTTCAACTCATATTTTTTTCAACTAGTTTTACTATGGAACATTTCAAATAGAAGTGTTTTAAACAGAATAGGATCTTTAATTGTAGCTCATGCTTGGATCTGCTTATGTGCCAGTCTATCTTGCTATGGGTTTTGCTTATAAAGATCCCTTCATGTTTTCATTGTCCTAACTGAAAGGTTCTACCGGTCCTGTTTTGTACCCAGTTTGGGCACAGAAGGAAAATTTGGGTTCTTTTAAGTGTAGTCAAGCTTTAAAATAAAACCCTACTATTATTATCATCTAATATCAACTGCATAAATTTTAAGCCCAGCTTGCTTCAGTGACTTCCAAAATGAACAGTCTGGTAAATCAATTGCTATGACTTTTAAACCTTTTTCTCTGTGAGGAACATCAACAGACAGCTAATTTTGAAGTTTAAAGCCAAGAGTTTTTCTTCTCTCCTCACCACTTTTGTGTCCCTGAATATTGTCTGTGAGTGACCTCTGAAAATATGAATGATGTTGAAATGGTAGTAAATACCAAGGGGAAGGAACAAGAAGGAAATGCAGGTTAAAAAATTCAGAAGCATTTAATCCTATCACACGGAGCTGACTATTTTTTCCTCTAAAATGTAATTTTCTTCTATTATGTGAAGATAATCAGACTTTAGACTCAGTCTTTTCAACAATACAGAAGCCCCTCTATTTCTAATGGCACTGATATCCCTGGGTGCACTCCCTGTGACCATTTTCGCTGCCCTTATTTCTCATAGATGTGATATCCTATATTTGCTATCTAATGACCTATTTCTTTTCATAAATAATTTTCATTGAATATTCAACAAAATTGATGTGATATGTAAAGAATGTATGGGGATGTAACTAACAATGTTACAATAATTTCTATATACTAACCACCCAGGTAAAGAAATAGAATAGCTGTCTCTCTTTCTCTTTTTTGGTAGAACTGGAATTTGAACTCAGGACCTTGCACTTCTGAGGCAAGTGATTTACCATTTGAGCCACATTTTTGCTCTAGTGTATTTTTCATATGAAGTCTTTTGATTTTTATCTAGGGCCAGTTTGTGACTTTAATACTATCTTTACCTCCCACTAGCTGTGATTATAGGTGAATACGACCATGCTTAGTCTTCTCTTTTATCTTTAAAGTCTCAGTATCTAGTTCTTATCCCTTCTTTTACCCTGTAAAAACTTAGAAAGTAGTCTGAATTTTGTCTTTCTTTTCTTTACTCTTAATTATAGTTCATCAGAGTTCATCCTTGATGAGTAAGTTAGCCAGTAATTAACCAATAAATTTAGTTGTATATTTTCTTATGTTGTAGTATCTTTATTAGCTTCTTATTGAATAAAATGGAAAATTACTGAGTAATTGTGCTGTTTCATATTGATACATGCATAATGCATCAAAACAAAGAGAAATCTATTAATATTATCTTTTTTTACTGAGTTCTAATCTATAGATTTTAATCATATATTTTAATAATAATCATATATTTTAATCATAATCATAGATTTTAATCAATTATTCTTTGTGATAAAAATGCATATAATGGACTTTGGTTATAGTCACTCAACCATATTCTTTTATCTTCTATTGTAAAGACTTTGTTTATCTATTACAATTTGATGGTTTGAATTCAGGCCTCTCATGCTTGCCAAGTTGGAGCTTTTCTCACTCAGCCATGATTTTTTTCATTTTTTGGAAAGTTCTATAAAAGTGTATATTTTATACATCTTATGACACAGCATTTGAATTCTAGACTTTTCTGTGTTGTATATTTATTGTGTAATTTATTCATTTTGACTGAAATAAGTTTAATAATCTGCTTTGCTTCTCACAAATATTTGGGGCTATTTCTGGTATTTTGCTTTTATTAAATGTGCTGCTACAAATCATAGAGTTACAAGCAATCAAGACTTGCTTATCTTGCCCCTCAGTAGATGAATGGATCAAGAAAATGTGGTATATATACACACAATGGAATTCTATGCCTCCATCAGAAAGAATGACATAGCCCCATTTGTTAGGAAATGGAAAGGCTTGGAAAAAATTATATTAAGTGAAGTAAGCCAGGCCCAAAGGAACATAGGTCCCATGGTTTCCCTTATTTGC
>NW_012267248.1:15456796-15475398 GCF_000151885.1 Dipodomys ordii | reverse complement strand
TGGGAAGGGATGGGAAGGGGAAACAAAGGAGGAGGCTACAATGCTTGATAAGAAATGTACTCATTATCTTGCCCATGTAATTGTAACCCCTTTGTACAGTATTTTCACAAAAAAAAGAATTGCATATCTTTTTTTTGGGGGGGGGAGTAAGATGAATGTAATAAGAGCTTACTTGGATTTTAATTTTGTTTTCTTGAAAACAAAACTGAGCATTTTTTAATGTCTATTCATATTACTTTAACTTTGAAGGATTCTTTTTTCAGTGATGTGACAAAACACGGAGTCTCTAATATAGTGAATAAATGCATCCCCAGACCTCATTTTACTTTTGAAATGAAAATTTTCATTTCATAATTATTCAAATACTTTTCTACTGGTTTGTATTTTTCTAGTTAATTTGAAGAAGTTTTAAAATCCAGCAATTGGTTATTATGTGAGTTGTAACTATCTTATTCTAGTTTATAAGTATTAAGACATATTTTGGCCATAGTTTGTTTTTAGAGTTTTGATATTATACCACTGATAATTTTGTAACATTTAAAAATATTTTAAAACTGATATGCCAAGAGTCCAATTACTGGTAAAATATGTATGAGTATCCTCAACGACTCTAAATAAACTTGTTTGAAAATATTGAATTGTTTTCCAAAAAGGCTTTTTTATTTTTAATCAATTTCCAATTCTAGAAACAGCCAAAGATGTAGCAGTTTCACTGCAATCAGCTTTAGGTTTTGTCATTAAATATTTTGGCTAGTTTAATGTGCAAAATGTGTTTAAAAATTGTTCTAATTTGCATTTCTTGATTGCTAGCAAGATAGTTTTTCATCATGTTTGTTTACTGATACTATTATAACTTATTTAAATTGTATATTTTTTAGCCTCAGGGTAATAATAAACACAAATAATAAACACAGCTCTCTGAAACAAAGTAGTGAGTGGTTTTTTGCTTTTGAAATTATTACAGAAGATTTTCAAAGTCTGAGTGTCTTTCATTTAGTTATGATGATTCTAAAAATATTTTAAAATAGTACCTGTGTGTTTGCCATTGGAAATACAAAGGTAAAAAAAAGGTGGAACTTACTTTAAAGGATTCAGGTTTTCATACTAAAGCAGAGAAGTGTGGTAGTCTGAGATTGAGCGTTAGGGGGATGAAGAGGAAGTCTGTCTGCACCAAGGTGAAGATTCTGAAGGGCTTTCTTGGGTGGTGGCCCTCGAGTTAGATGAGGGACAATGAGGATCAACTATCTGGATGAGTGCTGCAGACCAAGCAGAGTGTATGTGCAAAGGGTATGACCTTCCTCCTTGACTGACAAGTCGGTCCTCTCACTAGGGAGTTAGAAATCCATTCAGAAAGTGCTGGCGAGGCCCCAAAGATTTTTAAGCAAATCTGGAAAAGTTCCCATAATGGCACAACAGGATGCAGGGTTGGTGTGTGGTATGCAGAATAGCAGAGGGCCATTCAGAGGAAGGCTAGGGAGAAGAGATTGGATGATAATTATGGGGGTACAGCATAACAAAACTGTAAGGAGCCCAAAGTCTTGAATGAGATATGCCATAGAATTAGAAGAAAAGAGGAACGTTCAGTACACCAGCAAGGATAGGAGTAGCAATGGCAGGGTTGGGCCCAGAGACAAGGGTACAAGTCTTGTGCAGTAGTCAGTGAAGGGAAATAAGCCTTAACTTTTTTCTCTTCTCACTTGGAGATGCATTAATTAGTATAAAGAGCCTTTTCTGAGGCTGGGAATGTGGCTTAGTGGCAGAGCCTTTGCCTAGCATGCATGGAGCTCTGGGTTCGATTCTTTTTGTACCATATAAACAGAAAAAGCTGGAAGTGGTGCTGTGGATTAAGTGGTAGAGTGCTAGCCTTGAACAAAAAGAAGGTCAGGGACAGTGCCCAGGCCCTGAGTTCAAGCAGGACTGGCAAAAGAAAGAAAGAAAGGAAGGACTCCCTATGCAATGTGTCCTTATGCTAACTTCCCCAAGTACAAATTTCCTCAGAGGCCCAAAAGGGCCTAGTGACTCCATCTGCCCTTGAACGAATAGAGCCCTGGGAAGCAGAGGTGCATTCAGGCATGGAACCAGGCCTCAGGTCAGGGCAGGGAGGTCAGAATCCTGGGTGTCCAGAGGATCCAAGGCCTGGGGCATGGTCATATACTCTGGATTTCAGGGATTCCTTACTTTATGGGGCAGGGTTTGGCCAGAAGTCTCTACACATGTAAGTTTCTGCCTGATCAGATAAGATCTCTGGGCAGACATGTGGCTTTGTGGGCTGAGGCTGAGTCTGTTACGTACATTCAGAGCTGCTCTCTGGTGGGTGCTGTGACCCAACTGAGCTATGAATGGCTAGAACAACCTCATATTAGCAGGGAAGCTAATAGGAATAGACATACTCTTAGAGATACACATTCAAGGATAGCATTTTCTCTCTTTCATACAACTCTCCCTTCAGGTTGAGTTGCCTGAAAAAGCAACTGTGTTAGAAAATAACTATTTACATTGTAAAGATTTTCTTCACACGTCATTAATTCTTCTTCTGATTCTGAATGAGCACAAGTGTCTTTATTGTACATCTCAAGCCTATTTTCCCATTCTTCATAACAAGGACCTATTTACAAATGAGCACTGTTAAACATTTCAACAACACTCCATAAATATTTAGTGAGTAACTGCTATGTAGGTGGCTAAAAAGGGGCAGTGGCGAAAAGAAAATTTTGGCCTTTATGGGGCATAGATTCCAGTGGGGGACAGAAAAATAAAAATGTAAACCAATGAGTATGTGAAATAGCTTGAGGAACTGATAAATGCTGGAGGCAAAATCTGGCAGTGAACTAGAGAGTGACCATGAAGGAACCAAGATTTTCCCAAGGTTTGAACTTTTACCTTGTGTTTCATCTGGATTTGCGATTGTTGGAGATACTGGAAATGTCACCATTTACCTGTATTGGCTGTTTACTCTCAAAGCTATCCTGACCTTCTTGAGTTCTTGAGAATGTTCTGTGCTAATAGCTCCCTGTGCTATCCTGGACAGCATGAGCCATGTTTGCATTTCATGCTTACCTGAGTAGTCATTTGATCCATATTCTTCTGTCCCAAAGCCCAAGATCTATCACAGTAAAGGAAAATAAGGGAATAAGGAGAAGGCTAGGAGATGAATGAAGAGAGGAAGGGTGGGAGAATGCAGTTATAATATTCAATGTTCTTGTGTGTAAATGGAACCAGTGAGATTGAAGGGACAGGTGGAATTAGGAGAGATGGAGAGAATGATGAAAGGGATGACAACAAGATGCATTATATTCATAGACTGGTATGTTTATTTCAATCTTCCTTTATAAAGACAATCAAATCATAATAAAAAAGGTAAGAACATGATCAGTCTTCTCTCTCTTCTCCATTCAGGCACCAGAACAAGACACACGCACACACACACAGACACACACAGATAGACATACACAGACACACACATGCACACACACACATGCACACGCACACACACACACATTGTGGTGGACAAATGACTAGCAGTTTTTAAATGCCAGAAATCAGAACGCTGTATTTTTTTTCTGTTATATATCAAGGCCAGAGTGTGCTGACAAAGTGAGCACATGTTAAGAGTTTCATTCTACAAAATGAATTGTTTATGGTCTTAGTTTTCATTGTGGGTAGGTAATATGTAGCTCTTTTTGATGTTGCAAATTGGATCATTCCTAGCTGGGAACAGTGGCAGAAACACAGATGATAGAGGAAAGAAGTCTTCTAGAAATGGAAACCTTCTGAGCTTAGAGAATGATATCCTTATGTCAGGAGCGGAAAGAACAAAAATGGTTGACTGCAAGGCTGAAATTGAAGGAGCATTTAGCAAGAAATAAGAACAAATATGGATTAATATGTTATCAAGGAAGGTAACATATTATGAATTCTTTTTCTATTTCTTTTAGCAATTATTTGACAACAAACAGATTGAAAAAACTGACATTGTCAAAAAAATCAAACATTGACTTGCAATTCTCTTACCATAGGGGACACTAGATTGAACAGAGAAATATGAGAGCAAAAGTAATAAAAGACAGAAAAGAATGAATCAATGGGTTTATCACTTAGGAAAAAGATCAGCTTGGGCAAGGTCCAACACAAGTCTGAGTCTGCTAACTTTTCTCATCAACTGTAGGCTTCAGAAATGGATAGTCATGGAGAAAGATAAGAATGGCTTCCTTCTTCCTTCTAAGTCTGGTGGCTCAGTAATGGGAATGTATGACCTTCTAAGACAGTTCATGTTGAGTAATTACCTCCAGACATTTCTCTTACCAACTTCATGTTGAGGCTGTTTTTCTGTTGTTGTTGATGCCTTCTGAACAAGTCTAACTTGTGTTCCATACAAGATCCTTCAAGTATTTGTGAGATGAAGCCATATACTTGCTCTTCTCTTGTCCCTGTATCTTCTCCTGCAAGACTTCTATGTCTGCACTATTTTTATTTTTTTTGCTGGAATAAAAACATATGTAAATCTGTGTTCATTTGTCATAGTTTTTTGATAGTCCTGACTTTGGTATATATATATATATATTTATGCTAAGCATTATATTATTAAATAAATAGCATATGCTAAATAAATGATAAATAAATAGTATATGGTAAATAAACATATTTATTTCTATTTTATTAACACTAAGAGAAATCGTATTCTTTTTTTTAGGTGTTTCATTTTATTTTCCAACAAATGCACATGTTGTAAGGAAAAGAATATTCTTGGAAACCATATTACTACACACATCTATGGAACCCATGTCATGTTCAAATTATTCTGCTACTGAGAAATGTCACCTCTATTCAGAATGTATACAGTCACTTATCTGGAAGACTTGTCACCAGCCTGGTGAATATTTTAGTTTTGATTTTATCTTCCATACTACTCATTGTTCTTCACAATTTTGTGCAACAGGAAAAAAAACCCCAAACTATTAGACATGCCTTTTTTTACTGGAACTAATCAGGAAAGGCCTGAGATCAAAGCCCTTGGTTAGCATTAGAAAGAACTTCCTTATATGTTGGTATCAATTTATTCATTGGTGTCCTCCTTGATTTGGTTGTTCTGCTGGCTGATCTATCGCATTATGCTGTTACCAGGCACAATATCTTTCTCTTGCTGAACATTAAAGTCAACTGAGGAACTGAGAAATTCTGATGTCTGGTCTCCACCTCAGACCAATTATGTTGGACTCTCTGAAGTGTAACTGATTTATTAGTTCTTTAAAAGTTTCTGGTGCAGCTAAGGCTGGGGACAGTGCTGTAGCTCAATATTCTCCAAACTTCTCTAATACAAAGAATTATCTAGGGTCTATTTTAGGAGGACAAATTCCCAGACAAGTGAGAAAAATCTCCTGGGAGATTTGGAAACTCAGGGAACACCAAAGGTATTCTTCTTCCAAAAGGATATTGTTAGGTTTTTACAAAGAGGTAGCCAAGTAAGAACTGCACTACGCATGTATTTATGTTAGGTTTTTACAAAGGGGTAGCCGAGTAAGAACTGCACTATGCACGTGGTATTCAGGTAAGGGGTAGGTTTATTCATCGTTCTGGCTGGCACCAGGCCATCTTGGTCCTCCACGTGGTGGGGAAAGGCCGGGGAAAGAGAGCTGGGAGAGCTGGGAAAGAGAGAGAGCTGGGAAAGAGAGAGAGCTGGGAAAGAGAGGAGAGCTGGGAAAGAGAAGAGAAGGAAAGAGTTAAGAAAGAGCTAGAAAAGAGAGCATCTGGGAAAGGTGGGAAAGAGAAAGCTAGGAAAGAGAAGAGAGCTGGGAAAGAGAAGAGAAGGAAAGAGCTAGAAAAGAGCAGAGAGAGAGTGTGTCTGGGAAAGGTGGGAAAAAGCTATGAAAGAGAAGAGAGCTGGGAAAGAGAAGAGATGGAAAGAGCTAGAAAAGAGCAGAGAGAGAGTGTCTGGGAAAGGTGGGAAAAAGAGCTAGGAAAGAGAAGGGAGCTGGGAAAGAGAAGAGAAGGAAAGAGCTGAGAAAGTGCTAGAAAAGAGCAGAGAGAGGGCGTCTGGGCCTGGGCTAGGCCTTATCTAGGGTATGGGTGGAGAAAGGTGTGGCCACATCAAATTCAGATGTGACCTTAGTGGATGCAGATGTGACCTCTTCCAGGTGTCCCAGTTGCCTAGGTAACACAGGTACCCGGTGGAGACTTTGCTGCGAGGAGGGTGGAGTCTGCTAGCTATCCAGGAGCTGGCCTTACAGATATGAGCAGAGAAGTAGTCAAATTCCTGTTGTAATGCAGATATATTAGTTAAACCATCTTCCTCTGCAAAAGAAGGAAAATCATCACTATGACTGAAATATACACAATAAGTCATATATTTGTGGCAATCTTATTTGTACTAGTACTGTTATGACCTGGGAACCAGACAATCCATGGAGGCACAGTTCAGTTAAAGGTGACAGAAGAATATTATTTACTCTGAAAAGGAGCCCATGACTACCTTGTCCAAGGCTAGCTACCCACAACCAAGAGCAGGCTCAACTTTGGAACCTCCAAAGCTCCAAAAGACAGCCTTGAACTTTATTAGTTGGTCTGCAAACTTCCAAACCTCCGAAGGGGCAACCTTCATCTTTATTCTTCCCTTCCTCCTTCTGCACAGGCCTTCAGGCCTCTCACCTTCCCGCAGGCCTCAGACCTCTCCACAGGCCTTTCCTCAGGCCTCTCTTGAAAGCTGCTCACTTCCCCATAGGCCACTCTGAAGGCTTCTCGCCTCTCTGCAGGCCTCTTCAAAGGCTTCTCGCCTTCTTACAGGCCTCTCTGAAGGCCTCAGGCCATTTCTCTTGCTTACCTCTTCACTGGAGTCCCTCTCTTCTGTCTCCTCTACCACCAGCACCCCTCTCCTTGGAGCACACAGCCTATATATAGGCTGCACCCCTGCACCCACTCCAGCACCTATTCCTCCCATTGGCCCACCACAAGGAGCCCACTGCCCAACCTCTCCTAGACTGGGGGCGGTTGGGCCTGCGGGGGCAATGATGTCAGCACGGGGCGGGCTTCAGCCCCTCTGGTCATTACAGTATCTCTGATATCATTTATGATATGTTGCTTTGTTATTTATTTATTTTGGTCTTTTTAGTTTTTTATTTTTCAGAGCTAAGAACCAAGTTCAGAACTGCACTTGCATAGGTAAGTACTCTTCCAAGGAGCTAAATCTTCAGTCCCTTCTGGTGATATCATAGATAATCCATGTATGGGAAATTTTGAGGACATTTATTCATTCATCAGGAGTATAATGAGTATTTCCAGGGCAAACCTTGATGTCAGGGGGCTATTGGTGGGAGGACTGAGTGACATTTTATTTGATCCATAAAGCCTAAAAAGATGATCAGAGGAGCAGAGGACAGAGCACTGAGATAGGAGAATAGTATATGATTGACTTTGGAGCAAGCATGAGCCCCATAAGCTTGAAGTACAAGAAGAAAACCAAGCAGTAAGTGGCAGGGAATCAAGCGTGAATGTATGGACAGATTTGTGTTATGGTAATGTGGTTCCTGTTCTAAGTGAAATGGAAAGCAATAGGATGTCTTTAGTTGGTGAGTAGTGACGAGTTTGTGCAAGAAAATGACTAAATGGGAGCTGAGGGAAAAATGAAAAAGTGACAATATTCTAGGTGGGAAAAGTAAAGTCCTGGGTTGGGATTGTGGAAACAGCAAGGATGAAAACTAGATGTATTTTGGAGATAAAATTAAAAGTACTTGGACATGGAATATTGGAATGAGGAACCAAGGATGAATATTTGCTATAAAATATTGTCAGACTGCTAGATCTTGTCTACATGTATCACATACACACACATACACACATACATACATACAAATAGGTATGCATACTTAACATTTTATTTGAATGGGAAATGATTGGGATACATAAAGTGTTGATAAACTATAATAAAGTAAGATAAAGTATAACATATATTAAAAAAATCATCAGTAAAATATTTGTTTTGTACAAATCCTGGACTGGTTGCTAAGGGAAATACTCATCCTGTTAACATAAATTTGGATTTGATGAAGGAGGCAGGTCATTTGATTCCAAGCTTAACTCTGCTATAAGTTATTTCATTGTCAGTTTTTGAGTATAATTATTGCAGGCTTGGTAACATATATATGCATACATATACATTTATATAAGTGTATATATATATTCACACATATATATCACCATTATCTTAGTCAAATGAAATGGCAATTGAGTTTGAGTGAATATTTTTGATACAAGATTTATCCATCCATGTTGTGACCATAGATTCATTTTTTGTTTTCTATAACATGAGGGCTTTGGGCCAAATTCTCAACTGTCCCCTAGTTATGATATTCTCCAATTATGTCACCCATTTATAGAGGCAATTCTTTTTATATAAATCTGAGGCATTCTAAGATGCCAGTGAGAGCTGGAGGTATAGTTCAGTGGTAGAGAGCTTGTTTCACCTGTGGAGATAAATGAATGGTTATGTGGGATTTAGATAGCTAGAGAGATAAGTAGATAGATAGGTAGATAGATAGATAGGAATGGGTTCATAAAGATTGAGTTGACCAGGTGAGAGTTTGCTAGGAAGAACATGAGCAGATCAGTTAGACAAAAGTAGAAGTTTCAGTTAGAGCAGTAATAATTTACAAGGATGTTCATGAGGATGGGATTGTGGAATCTTGTTTGCTCTGTTGAGATGTTTCATTTGATATGGAGAGCTGTGAGTGATAAAATAAATACTTATTTTTCATCTTCATGAATTATTTTCATCTGTATGTAGTACAGTGACAGCCTTAAGGCTAGTGGTACTTATGAAAAGTGCTTGGTTTCACATCCCTGGGACTACTAGCATTTGTTCCTTTTCCTAGACTACTGGCAGTGTTTGGATGTGATCTAAGAGATGTAAATTGAGATAAGTCTGTGTTTGACCCTTTATGTTGTCACTTTGCAGTTCTGTATTTTGAGTAGAATTTTAACTGCTCTGTGCCTTAATTTTATGATTTCTTAACTGGGCACAATAGCACTATCGATATGAGGATATTGTGAAGATTAAGTATTCTACTTTTAAAACTGTAGGAACATTGAAGAGTTCATGTATCTCCAATAACTATACCTCCGTAACTTACACATGGCTCACTGCTTAAAGTCCAGGCTTCTCTTAGGCAGTTTTTCCACAGACTTCCTTCCATTTCATTAAGTCTCATAGGCTTACACTATAAATTTGATTAGTCAGGATATTTCGCTGGGAAGTTTTATAGCAGTGTTCCTCAAAGGGTGATCATGGGGTGAAGGAAGTAAAAAGAAATGTCAAGGGGGGAGACTACATCGAATTTTGATATGTCCTTTAACTTTGCGTCATCCTATGTCCCTATGTCAGTGGTGAGCATGATTCTGTTCTTTCTGCTGGTGAGTTACATTGCTTTTGTGGGCTGTGGAAGCAAGAAGGTGGAAAGCCACTGCTGTGAAGAATAAATAGTGTTGTCCTAGAAACTTCCCTAGCAAGATTCAGATGGTAATCTAAGCCCTATGGCTTCATGGTGGTTTTCGACTATTTTGGAAACAGTGAGCTCATGGCTAAGAGTCACTGTGGATTAAGAAATGCTCAGATGGCTGAGGTTATGACTACCAAAAGTCATTCAACTGAGGGCCTGAAACAGGGCTGGCCCCCACCTTAAAATTCTTCCATCTACTGTTTCATTATAACTCTTTGAGCTTCTGCAATTCAAGTTTCAGCCTCTGGTTTTTCATCATGATTTTGTTCGGATACAGTGACAGTTTGTAGTGATTACAGATTTATTTTTAAAAGACAACCTATTGACCTTTTTATGAATAGCAGCTTTAGAAAGACTAGAAAAAGTCTCCAAGCTAAGCATATGTGCTTGGCATTAGGTTTAAATTTGGAAGTGATACAATGAGCAAGGCTAACTCCATTCTCCATGTGTTTTTAGTTATTATACTGTTTAGCACAGTATAATTTATATAAGCTTAATCAAATTTATTATCTTTGACAAAAAGGCAAATGGCTGGAATATTAAGTTGTTTTTTTTTTAAAGATGAAGAACATAATTAATTTTTCCAAACTTGTCTAAAAGTGCTTAGTGGTCAGTTCTGCCATTTAGATTTATTTAACATATGTAAATTTGGCATTTTGAGTAGCAATTAATAAAGTTGTTATAATTTTAATCTTGGATTTTTCTCTTTTTCTCTGTTGTTTTCAAATGATACTAGGTTAATCATTTAAATTGTGACTCCAGTTTTAAAAGATTCTTGATATAGTGCTCTTTGGGACAACAAAATAAGACATAAGACAATTTCCTTATAGATATTTTAAAGGTACATGGTTTCATTTAAAATAACATGTAATTGCATTACTTTAAAGAGTTTAAAGTTGTTAGTCTATCCAATATGACAAATACCTTTCTAGTTGGAAACAAAAGTTTGATTTGAATTAGTTAGCCCCAAATATTCATTATCATAGTGTTTTTTAAATTTCTGGATACATTCTTCTTAGTGCCTTTTGCCTTTATTTTCCCTGTAGCATTTATTTATAGAAAATGTATTTATTTATCAGACAACTACTCAACTAAGAAATTTTGGACAAATCACTTTGAACCTTTCAGGCCTCTTTTTTGGGGGGGTGGGGTAGGGGAGGCAGGGGCCAGTCTTGGGGCTTGAAATCAGGCCTGGGCACTATTCCTGAGTATTTTGTTCAAGGCTAACATTCTACCACGTTAGCCAGAGCTCCACTTCCAGCTTTTTGGCAAATAATTGGAGGTACGAGTTTATAGACATTCCTGCTTGGTCTAGCTTTGAATTGCAATATTCATATCTCAGCCTTTTGAGTAGCTAGGATTATAAGGTTATAGGCATGAGCCCCTGGTATATAGTTTGGTTTCTTTTTCTTAAAAATGAAGTATTGGAATATAAATAATCTAAAGTTGTTTTAAGATGGAGGAGAACGATGGGAGAAATGGTATCGATTAAGATGCTTTGTATTCATAAGTTGACATATTGAATCTAAACCTCTTTGTATTACTTAAAATAAACTTAAAAATGTAAAAGAAAAAAAAGTTGCTTAAAAAAATCTCTATGCTGGGCACTGGTGGCTTACACCTATAAATAATCTTAGCTACTCAGGAGGCGGGGATCTGAGGACTGTGATTTGAAGCCAGCCTGGGCAAGAAAGTCCATGAGACTCTTATCTCCAATTAGCTGCCCCCAAACTGGAAGTGGTGCTGTGGTTCAAAGTAGTAGAGCACTAGCTCTGAGTAAAAAGAGCTCAGGGACAGTGCCCTGAGTTCAAGCTCCACAACTGACAAAAAAAAAAAATTTGCCCTTTGAACACTTGTAGAAATTTTCTTCTCTTTTTTTGAGGGGATAGATATTTATCTCTTAAGCTTCTTTGCCTATTTTCTAAAGCTCTGCGAAGGTATATACATGCTTTATTTAATATCTTGAATTACTCTTCACATTTAGAAGGAAGTCCAACATTAACAGAAATGTGACAATTCTTTTGTGAGATTAATGCATGAGTGGTGCTATAGTGTGGATCCAGAATGTTCCCTAAAGACCCTAAAGACTTCAACTTCAGCTGGCTACAGAAAAGTGGTGGTAAATCAAGGCAAGGTAAATCTTAGTGGAAGGATTTAGATAATCGGAGCATGCCCTTTAAGGGGATTGGCTGATTTATTCCTATCCTCCTCCTCCTCTTCTTCCTTCTCTTCTTCCTTTTTCTTTTGCTTGGGGTGAGCCATGGGATGAGCAGATTTGATCCACCATACATTCCTCACCCTGACTGGCTGCTTTACCATAAGCCTCAGACAACTGACTATGGACTGAATCTTCCAAAACTGTGAGCCAAAATTAAATCTTTCATCTTTTTATGTTGTCACAATACAAAAACAAACACAATGAGGTTGCAGTTCACTCCAATGTGAAAGATTATAAAATAACTATTGTCTGTTTTGTTTGTACAGTAATTTTAATAAGTATTATAGCAAATTAATTAATTGTTAAAACTTCAATTAAGGTGACATCATGCTTGCTTAGAAAAAGAAAAAGTTTATGAAAATCAGAGGTGTGCAGAGCCTCATTTGTGTTTACCAAGACTGTGGTTCTCCTCTACTTCAGGCATGAACTCATTAAGACGGGTCTGTGAAATGCAGCTCCAGACTAGACATAAGAAAGCTGACTACCCTCTTCTCCCAGACAGGGTGAACCTGAAACCTTAGTAAAGATGATGAAATCATAAGATGCAGCCTTAGATGACAAAAATGAGCAAATTTCCCCCTCTCACCCTCCACTTCTCAGGGACCTTTGTTGGTGCAGTAAAGCAAGCATTTTAAGGCAGAAAGAAGTCTTTGTTTTTGCTTTTCTGTTTTTTAACCACTGTTTTATTTTAATTGTCATTGGGTAACAATAACCTATTCTAACTATTTACAATGGTAAATCTAGTGAGAATAATTTTATACTTCATTAAAGTCATCATAAAAATATTTTATAAATTGAAATGTTTCCTTTTTTATGAGCCTCCAATATGCTTGGTGGAGCCTTAATCCAAACACTTGAGTAAAATTTAGCTCAAATTTCACGTACTGTTTTCATAGAGGGAAAGACAATACTGCTTTTGATACAGCTGTGAATTATTAAAGAAACATTTTAAAATTGTGCTACAAGAGAGATAATGAAAAGTCTCTGGTGGTGTGCATGCTTGTTGGATTTGTTTTCATTCAAATTCACTTTTCCCAGGTACTTCCTAAATTTATTATCATATTTACTTACCACCAGTGACTTTCTTTTTCTTTCTTTTTCACTTTCTTTTCTTTCCAGGCTTGCTGTTTGAACTCAGGGCCTGGGCACTGTCCCTGAGCTTCTTTTGCTCAAGGCTAGCACTCTACTACTTGAGTCACAGTGCTACCTCTGGCCTTTTCTGTTTATGTGGTACTGAGGAATCAAACTCAGGGCTTTATGCATGCGAGGCAAGCACTCTACCACATTCCCAGCCCACCAGTGACTTCCAAGTCAATTAATTTTAAATAATAGAACATAGGTTTTAGAATATAAAAACAGAATGCATTTAAATATTCTCTAGTTTTAGTTGCTGATTATTCAATGTTTCTCCACTTAAAAGGAAAATTAGGATAGAGACTAAATCAAGGGACATAAGTGTTTTTTTTTCTTTCTTGCTTTTGTTTCTAGCGTATTTATAAGCTACCATGTGATTTTTTTTGTTGCTTTATATGTCCCTCCCCCATGGTATAACCCCTGTTTTCACTGTATTTGATGTCAGTATAATTTGGGAAGGGGAAGGGAAAAACAAATTGCTTAAATAGGGATACAGTTTGACTCATTGTAACAATGAGATGTACAAGACACTGTTGAACAACAACTTTACAATTTAGGTGGTGGGGGGTGTGTGTTGTTGTGGGGGTGGGAGGGAAGGGATGGTAGGGGAAAAACAAAGGAGGCAACAATGCTTGATAAGAAATGTACTCATTACCTTGCTCATGTAATTGTAACCCCTTTGTATAGTATTTTCACAATAAAAAAGTTATTAAAAAACTGTCTAAAACTTTTTGTGTACTAGACGCTGCTTTGTGTAAAAACATGGATTCCAGGGCCAGATGGCTGGGTTTAGACACCAGTTTTACCAGTAATGAGCCTTCTGGTCTTAAGTTTGTTGATGCTCTTTGGTTCTTACTTTTCTCATCTGGACAAAGGGAGGCTAATCTTAAATCTTGAGATATACGTGTTAATCTGTGTGACATATTTGGAACAGTATCTATCAAGTGGCACTGAGTAATTGTCACCTACTCTGGGTAGACATTCAAAGACTTTCTTTTACATGAAAAATGTTCCTACTGGGAACATTTCTGGAGAAGTGTTATGAGTAGTATTCTTGTCACATTTTCCTTTGTCATGTACTTTATCATGTGTACATATTATAAAAATATATTTTCAATTTATTTTTGTTGATGAACTTAGTTACTTCTAAACTACTATTACTGCAAATAAATCTCTATTAATGTTTTTTAAATCTCTGGTACAAAATAAGTTCCTAGAGTCATAAAATCTATTTCTGACTCAAAGCATGTCACACAGATGAAAGAGTAGTTAAGACAAACGTTTAGGTGAGTATGTATTTATGCTTATCATAGCATTGGTGCTGAAGGAAATAATTTAAATAGAGGTCTTCCAATCATGAAATATTATAACATAATTTGGGAATGATGAATTATAGACACCAAATGGAGATCCATATAGATAGATTAGAAAGAAAAATTGTACATATATAAGTGATAGAGAAATTTTGAAGAGGGAAACAGAAGTAGAGGTTTCTCAAAAACTTTAAGCAAAAGCTTCAACATACATATTTCAGACAATTTATTTGAGAGCTTAATTCATACACAGATTCTGTAGCTTGAATAAAAGGGATGGTTGTATAGCAAAGCATGGGTTAAGAAATCTTTAGGAGATCCCTAAAGTTGTGGGTTATTATATGAGCTGTTGGAAATGGATAGAAGCAAATGGTGCCATGTTCAGTGTAGAAATGCCCTGAGGGACTAGATTACATGAACAGAAGGGATGGAGGAGGCCATGTGGGGAGAGGGGTGGGATCACAGGAGAGAACACATTCGTTGAGGTGGGGTGAGCCGGGATGGAAGAGTCTGACATTTGGACTGAAATCCCAGATGAGCTAGCTTGTGGGCTTGGCTGGTCTTCAGTGGCAGAAACTTTCAGTTCTCTTAAAGTCCTTGGTGGCTCCTGCATTACCTAGGGAAATATTCCATTTTAGGTTCCATTCATAAAAATGGAAGGTCATTTGGGGGCACTTCATTGTGCATTAAAGTCTTAAGACATAAACATAATGTGGGGACCCATTTCTATTTGTTTTGTCCCTTTACAAGGTATATGTAAAATAGATACATTTAAGAGATAAATTACTAACATCTTATATAAGAAATCAGTGAATTCTAGCTCACTCTTGGTTAAGGGCTACTGTGGCCAATAGCAAGGCTGATTTGTATGTTGAAATATGATTCAGGTAGCTTTCTCAGGAAGGTTATGCGTGTGCGTTAGAGGTGCATCAAGGAAAGGAGGCAAGCTGGCAGGTGATGGTGAGGTGTCCAGGCAGGTGATGGTGGAACAGGGGTGCCTGTGTTTTGCAGAGAAGGTTTGGCAGATAAAGACATGTAAAGTGGTGACTCTGAAAAGCAGTTGTGCCAAACACCTTCACTCTACTTATTTTAAAGTAGAAAAGAAAAAAATCTCCTGAAGGTAAGATATGAACAGGAGAATGGCAATCACATTAGGTATGTGACAGGGAAGAAGAGAAGACACAGGAAAGAAGTAAAGGAAAAAAAGAAATAATAAATGAACTTAACTTTTCTTCTCCTGGAGAGAGGCAATCAGCCTGAGCAGGGGACTGCTTAACAGGCAGCCTCTAGATGATGCATGACACCTCCTCTGCCTTTCCTGTACCCTAACTGGGAAAAACACATGGGGTTCTTAAAGACTCGATACCCATAATGTTGTTAGCAATGACTTATGAGAGCAGGCATACCATTTCTTCTCTGCCTGATCCTGGGAAAGGACCAACATAGAAAAGGGAATTTTGAAAAATGTTCGCAATCAATATGATTTGAGCAACAAAACAAAATGATTCTGGAGTTTAGTATGATACTTCCTTTGTGTCGAGTTCTTCTTGTCACACATAGGAATGACGTGTCTAGTTGTGGTCTAGATGATACTCATATGTATGTTATCTGTTCAAATATATCAAACCAAGTCACCACTGATAGTGTTTTCAGAGCTTTACTTCTCTCTCGCCTCCCAGTAGCAGATGGATATACTGAGCAGGGAAAGACTAGACTTCATTCCTTCTTACTTTGCTGCATACGTTGGCCTTTGGTATGCAGACAAATGACAAATTTCAAGGCTGACTTAGTTCTACCAGCATGGGTTCTGATTTTGCCACAATCTACACTAGAAAATGCTAAATGGAGGTTGATGGGAAGCTGGGTGATTTGTAACTTTTAAAATAGGCTCATTAAGCACAACATCAACTCACGTCTGCATACTTTGTTCCCATGAGGGGTGGCTGCTAATGATTCCATGCTGACAGAATCAGTTAGAAAAGCAATATAGCAAGTCAGAAGTTGGGAAATGCCTAGAAATATTTCTGAGACGTGCTAGTTCCTTTCGCTCTACAGGTTCATAGTTAAATATTCTTGTTAGCCAGGTCTAAGCTATCTCTGTCCCTTGATCAAAGGGATGTCAATAGAGGAGAGTCATCACGTGGACAGGGGACTGAACTCAGGGGATGAAGACAATACTACTGAGACACTCAGTTACTTGTGATGAAAGTGGGTCTCGGAACAAATCAGCATTGTGTCTCCTTGCTTAGTTCTCTTGTCCTTTCAGCCATTGTTTACTCATAAATTAATTAATTTAGTGTGCGTCCTGGGGCTTGATCACAGGCCCTGGGCACTACCCCTGAGCTTCTTTTGCTCAAAGCAAAAGACATAGCTCCACTTCTGGCTTTTTGGGTAGTTTATTGGAGATAAGAGTCTCCCAGCCTTTCTTGCCTGTGCTGACTTAAAACCACTATCCTCAGCAACAGGATTTTAGGCTTGAGCCACTAGCTTGATTTTTAAGCCAAATTCTTTCTTGGTCACTTCCTTTGGACCTTCATGACTTGAGTTTAAACTATGAGGGGGTTAAAAAAAAAAGCACAACTTTGTTAGTCCACGTGGGAGGGAAGATCTTTGTAATGAAGTTATTAATCTAGTACTCCTTGATACTTCCCTGATCAGTTATTCTGAACCAATGTAAAAAACTCACACTTGAGCCAACTGATTGGTCATTTGTTTATCCCTATATCTTAGTATTGTAGTAAGAGGGTTGTTTTTTGTTTGTTTTTGTGGGTCATGGGTCTTGAATTTAAGGAGGTCTGGGCACTGTCCCTGAGCGGTTTTGTTCACGGGTACCACTTTGAACCACAGCTCTACTTCCAGTTTTTAGGTGGTTAATTGAAATAAGAGTCTCATGGTTTTCCCTGAATGGGCTGGATTCAAACTGTGATCCTCAGACCTCAGCCTCCTGAGTAGCTAGGATTATAGGCATGAGCCACCAGACCCCATTTTGTAGGTGAAGTCTTTATGTAGTCTCTTGTAATCTACACCTTTGTAACAGATATTTTCAGATGAAGAGAATGTTGATCACAGAGATCACATAGATTTTAACTGGTGGGGATGAGATTACAATTCAACCCTTGGCCCATGATGGACTGAAACTAGACTCCCTTTGGCAATATTCCACTACTGGACTATACTGACCTAAGTGCCCTGAATGACTGAGAATGAATTTCTGTCCAGTATTTTCAGTTTGTTTGCTAATTTAGATTTAGTTAAAGATTTGTGTGTAGGGGTGTGGGGGGAGAAAGAGATGGAGGATAGAACCCAAGTCCTAGCACATTGCTAGACAATTATTCACCCACTGAAACCGATGATGTATACCAGTTCCTGTCACCCCTTTAATTAAGGTACCTCTGTTCTTTTGGTTTTTATTTTGTTTATGAGATCTCTGTGCCTGGGCTGAGCTTGAACTGTGAATTTCCTACGTCTTCTTCCTGAGTACCTGGGCTTCGTTCCAGGCATTTATCATAACATCCAGCTTCTAGATTCAATTTGACTTAGAAAAATTAATAAAAAGTATGCATCTAGTATATCAGAACAACATTATACTTATCATTCTGTCAAAAAGGTGCATTTAGAGGTATATTGTCCAAACAGAGTTATAGCCTCCCTCCTGAGGGAATACAAATCAGTCGGTGGGGAGTGAGTGAAAAATCTTACTCTTTTATGGGAAGCACAAATATATGTATAGAACATAAATAGCTGTAGTGTATATCTGTGGCATAGTGTAGAGGAGGGGTCATTAGGAAAGAAAATGTTTGAGAGGCCTTTTGAGAGGTGTGATAATGAAAACAAATTGAAAAAGCTGGATGCTTGGAGAAATATTTTGAATTGGAGAAAAGTTACAAAGGTCAGAGAGGAAGCTATGAAATATCATTTAGGATGGAAAATAAATTTGCAAAGCTTATGGGAATGGAAGAAAATGGGGAGAGGGACTAGCAAATGAGCATTGTGGAAAAAAAGGATTTTTCTTCCTTTTTCTGCTCTTCAGACAAGACAAAGATTCACATAAATAAAACAATGAATTAGTTAAGTTCATTTCTGTAACCTAAAAGATACTGTTACATGTTCTTTAAAAGGTCTTTGGAAATGTCGGGAAATAAAAGTTCCCCAATTAGGAAGGTACAATACGTTTTTCCTCCCCTGCAGAATTTATCTATTGCTGAGAAGTGAAATATTCTAAGCAGGCATCCTAGGTGATGTGGCTTTAAGAGTCCTCTCATCCCCGGCCATATTTAGTATAGTCCTACACTCTGCTCTTTTCAGAATAAACTGCTGTCAGAATCTCTAGAAAGCAACATTATTTGTATCTCTATTTCCTCCAAATTGCAAAAGAACCAGATAAGGATGAAATGCCTTTTCCCCCCATTCTTTCTTTCTTTCCTTCTCTTTCTTTCTTTCTTTCCTTCTCTT
>NW_012267248.1:15432364-15456496 GCF_000151885.1 Dipodomys ordii | reverse complement strand
GGAAGTGGCGCTGTGGCTCAAGTGGTAGAGTGCTAGCCTTGAGCTGAAGAGCTGAGGGACAGCGCCCAGGCCCAGAGCACAGGCCCCATGACTAGACCCCCAAAAAATGATTTAAAAATTATTATTACTTGGTCATATTAATTCTGCAGTTGAGTTGTTCTCATTGTGATATTTCATGCTTACATATATTTTGCTTTGATTTGCCTTTCTATTGATGCTGGTGCCGCAGAATATTGTACATAGTTTGAGAACCATATCTCTCCATCAGCGGCTTTCCTTTCTGGTAGACCGTTAAAATTACTGGAAGACTTTAAGAAAATATATATTTCTGGGATAACCTCTTGAGATTCTCAGCCAATGATCTACAGGAGTGCTGAGTTTAAGACATTTTCCCAGTCCTCCAGACAGTTGTGATCACTATTTGTGTGCAGGAATCTTTCTTTCATAAAGCTCTCATCAAAACTCTCCTCTGGGCCCTGGGGACTGACTGCCCTTTGGTTTTTCATTTATAAAATAACTTTGCTTGGCACTTGGTATTGTTCCCAGTGGGTGATGCAATTTTGTAGTTTCATTTATTAACATTCTCATTGTTCTAAAGTGGATGTTGATTGCATTCTCTGCATTTCAAGGAAAAGAGCAGATCTTTCTCTTTGGGGATTGGTTTATGAAATTGCACTGTCCAGAGACAGTATATTAATTAGACTGTTTATGAGGAAAAATGGAAAAGGGAAAACCCTGGATTCTGTGTTCAACTGCTCACATAAATTAAGCAATGGGCCTCAGAGAAAAGTATAATATTTTACTAAACATTTGAACTTGTTTGCATGCAAATTTTTTCCTTGAATTGGGATAAAAGAATCTAAAGCAAAGGCAACATTTTACAAGGACCTGGAAAATTGAATGCAGATGCTTGGGATGATTGGTGATCATGGTAGAAGAATACACAAGTTTTATAACCTGATGTAATTTCCTTCCATTTATTTATTTATTTAGCTGGTCCTGAGGCTTGAACTCAGGACCTGGGCGCTGTTCCTGAGCCTCTTTGGGCTCAAGGCTCACCTTCTACCATTTGAGCTACAGCATTACTTCCAGTTTTTTTCTGAGTAGTTTCTGAGATAAAAGTCTCATGGATTTTTCTGCCCCAGCTGGCTTCTAACCATGCTAGTTTCCTGAGTAGCTAGGATTTACAGGTGAGAACCACTGGTGCCTCCCTTCCTTGAATTTATTTTGAAAGGGATTTCCAAGAAGAGATTACATGATTAAAGCTGAAATCTCTTTACTCAAAAAAATGAAAAAGAACTATGTTGGTGGAGTTGGGAGAGATTGGGGAGCATGATGAAAGAGGTGACATTGATCAAGATGCATTGTGTCTACAAACTGACATGTTCAAATGAAACTCCTTTGTACAACTACTTAAAGGTAATTTCAAAAGTGAAAAAAGAGCCATGATAGTCAATCAATGAATTTATTTACTATTTGTCTTTTCCCATTGAAAATTTGTAGTAGTCTAGATAACCACTGAAAATCATTTCCAGAAGATTTTTGGATCATCTGATCAGGGTGTTTTAGCCAGTCCAGTCTGGGTAGAAGCTCAATGGTTTGTCATTGCAAGAATAGGGGCTAAGGACAGATGAGATGGGCTTGGATGGTGAGACTGGGTTATCTAATTCTTTTTCCCTGGGAACTGGAAGACTGGAGATGTTCATGATTAATGACCATACATTAATGGCTCTTAAGTTAGTTGAAGATTATCAAGGTACTAGCCCAGTATCCCAAAAGAATGGTTTATCAAAGAACCATGGATGTATATTCACTTAATTATTACATTATTAAGTGGATAATCTGTGTGCTGTTATGGACCTATGAAGTTTCATATCTGGAGGCTAAGATATGTGCAACTTCTTTCCCCTTCAAGAATGAACAGATCCACTGCAAAATGGGAGGCCTGGGTAGCTCTCCAAAGAATCTTGGGCATTTCAGCAAGCTTTTACTTATATTGTAGCTTTTGCTTATATTGTATTATATTGTCCATATCAATTTTATTATATTTCATTGCTGATAGTTTTTTACTATATATCATCCTGTCCATTCACAGTCTCTAATAATTGGGAAGAATAAATGCTTGCTCATTAGGATCTATTGATATAGCTTAGTTTCTCAGGTACAACCCCTTTAACTTTTGCCAAATCATATGATGGAAGAAATGATGCATGATGTTTACTCACATATAAAAATAATGTCAATTTCTTTCAGGCCACCAAGACACATGCATTTCACAGTCAAAAGGAGTAACTTATAAAAATAAACTGGATTTCCATTCCTTCTTTAGATTCCAAAATGCCTGACAGTTTCACTGCTCAGTATGAAGCTCTAACAGTGGTCTCCTCTAAACGCTGCAGGAGAATGGGTTAAAGATGGAGACAGAGAAGAAGGGAAATCGCAAGTAATGCAAGAACTGGAGATTGCTGACTTGCAAGAGGCAAATTGGGAAAAGATGAGTTTAGAAGAAGAGTAGGTGTTCATCAAAAACTATCCATCAAAAAATAATAAAATGATAAAAGTTGTTTTCTCTGCTACTGAATGGTGCAGCCCTTTGAAGAGCTGGGAGGGATTATGGTATTGTACAGTTTTAGCACTGAAACACCAGCACCAAAAAGGTGGTTGATCATATTGTATCCGATCTCCTCATGCTTAGCCAATGAATTTTTTTTTAAAGAGTGTAAAAAACAGATAAATATTGCCTGTGAATTTAGGGACTTGGAGTGGAAATTAATGTTAGTGTAGCTATATCTTTTCGTGTCTGCTGATATTAATGTTATACCTCTTAGAACAGAGAATGTCAGAGACCTCAGACAAATGGCATTTGATTGCACACTTATCATGGTGCTTTGTCACCAGTGAGGGTTTAGTAAACACTCCTGGGTGCTGTTTTCATTGTTAAGTGATTCAGAAAGATATGTAATAGAAATGGTCAGCGGTTTCAAACAGAAACCCCTTTTTTCACTAATTATATTTTCTTATTAAGTATGTGATAGACATCGGAGACACAAATTTCCTGTGCTTAATAACTACAAAGGATCTTTGATAATAAGCCCCAATCTTCACTTTCAAAAGTTTCTATTTTAGTGGGAAAAGAGAACACAGGCAAATCGCTATCCTGGGAGATTTAAAAAATGGCTGACTTGACTCATTGTTTAAGTGGGACAGGATCTTAGATCTCTTATCTTTTGATGGCAGACAGGGGATGGGGGATTGAAGAAAAGCATGGAAAATGAGCACTTAATGTTCTTGATGAGATTATATCAATAGCAACAGTAGACTTTATAATGGAAATCAGAAATGTTGACCTAGGTGGACACAAGGAAGACCAGTATGTTTTTTCTCCCCTCCTCATAAGTATTCTTGGGTTTCCCAATGTTATTTCTTCTACACTGCTGCATATATCTTTTCTGTTCGAATAGCTCCCTTTGGAGTTAAAGAAACCTCATTTAGCTGTTCCGTAAGTCATATATATTTCCCAAACATGGGAAGGTATGACTGAATAGATAGCTAGATAGCTCTTACTCTAGCTAAGGAGAGAAAGAGGATATCTTGGAATTGAATTACAATAGTAAATATTGTTTGGTATGATCAAGTCTCTCATAAAACGGCAATTAATTTTAGATAATTACTACTTGGAAACTACATAATTGGGTGTTTCCCTCTAGAGTCACCTTGCCTTTGTGCAGAGTATTTAATCGGTCATGCAGTTAACCTGGAAAGGAAGGGCGCTCACGGTAGAATTAAGAACTGTAGCAGTCTGACATTCTAAATCACAGTATGTGAGGCCTCTGAGATATTTAATCAAGTTAGTTATTCTATCCTTGGAATTAAATCCGGTAGAGAGCAAAAAGTTTTAGTTTGGGGATTAGTTACATATAAGCTTCCCATTTTAGAATGTAAAAGAGCTGTAGTACAAATCTGGGGACCATTCTTCCCGGTCAAATAATTTATTTTATCCAGTTAAAACTGTAAGGAGATGAAGCTAGAAGGTTTGCATATGAAGCCAACCCACTGGAGTGCTCAGTGCTTTTGATAGTGTAGTGGTTAAGACACAGCCAGATCCTCTGGGTTTGAAAATGTAATGCTCATTTACTAGACAGACTATATTCTCTTTGGACCCTAGTTTTATTACCTATAAAATGGGCATAATCAAAGACCCCACTTGGAAATAGGATAATGACTTTTATATGTTAATATATGAGTAATCCTGAGCATGGCACCTATCATTTGGTGAATGTTCAATAAGTGTTTAGTTTTTATTATACTTGTAGTTGGAGATGGCAATTTTCCATGGCCTAAATGTAAAATAGAAATAGAGCCACAAATTTTGCTTCAGTTGTGGTATCTCATCCTCCATTCAGAGATTTAGTTCAAGCTAGCCCAAAACATATCATGACCCTTATTTAGAATGACATATGTGCAAATGTACCTGGTATATTTTCCATAAAAATATTTTTTAAATCAGAATGTTTTATGTCTTTTCAGAGCATTTTTTTCTCTTGTGAAATTTTGTGTGTAAGAATCCATCTAGCTGGTTTAGATTTAAAACATCTTCCTTTTCTTTTCGATGGTACTGGGGTTCCACCTCAGGATCTTACACTTGCTAGGCTGGTGCTTTACACCTTGAGCTATACTCCATTTTTATTTTTATATTTTAAAGATAAAGTCATTAATTTTTTTCCCAGGGCTAGCCTGGGACCATGATCTTCTTGCCTATAAATTGTATAGTTGAGATGACTACATCCAGATTATTTGCTAAGGTAAGTTATTTGCTAGCTAACTTTTTATTTTGTCTGGATTGGTGTCAAACTGTGACCCTACTGATCTCTGTCTAGCAAATAGCTGAGATAACAGGGGTGAGCCTCTGTGTCCACTCTATAACTGTTATATTTGGAAAGACAGTATTCTACATCCCTTAAATAATCCCTTAAACTACATATTTGATTAGACAGTCCTTTCAAACTTAATGATATTCTCCTTTAGATAATTTTTGAGTTCCCATTACCTACATTTCTTTTGTGTAGCAAAAGGTTTTCAGGACATCTTAGCTCATTACTATTATATTCTTTGCAGCATTCTGAACATTCTGAGAAAGTTTTGAGAGAAATGGAAATAAAGTCCATCATGAAATTACTCTTTTTTTTTTCTCTTGACCTGTACCTAAACAGACTTTAAGCTTATGATTGATTGGTTCTCTTAACTTACTATTTTTAAAAGAAAAACATTCCATTTCCTGGAATCTAAGATACTATTAATTATACATTTTACCTACGAGTTAGTAGCAGGTTTTAAAAATAAAACTTGCAGTCAATCCTTCCAAAAAATAGAAGAATTTCTCATTGCAGAAATAAGAGTGCAATAAATTGTGTGTACTTTACACTTGGCAGGGAGCAGTGGGGACAGAGTTGTTAAGGGGTGCTGGGAATACTGCCTGCTGGCCCAATAGCATGGTGACATCTTGGCCCCGAGAAATGCCTGCTCGGTCACTTCTCTACTGCAGTGTCACCGAGGATTGAAATCTCTTGGGTTGTCTGGATACAAACTGTATGTCAAATGTCTAATATCTGTAGAGTGGGAATTTCCAGGTGTCTCAGGGCATCTGAGGGGAGCTCTATCAGTGAAACTAAATTACAAAATGATTGTACTTGAGCTTGTGCAAAATCAAGTTAACATTGACAGTAGACTAATATCGAATGAACTTAAAAAGCCTGTTTGTAGTAGAAGAAAAATGTGGTGGAAGTCTATGAGAAGACTATTATGTAGGGAGAAAAAATATTTAGAAAAATATCAAAAGTAAGAAAATGTTGGGTCATCTCTGAAAGAAAGCAAGTATATTGTGCTGAAGGTAATCAATAATTGAGGTTTAACATAAAAGAGTGATTTTAGAAGTGTATGAACCAGACAAGATTCCAAAGAGAAATGGAGATCTTAAGAATAAGATAAAGTTGGAGTCAACCAAATTAAAGAAATCTGCCTGAGACTGTCCTGTATAGCCATGGAGGCCCCTGCTCCACTGGCAATATTCTACCAAAACACTGTGGAAATGAAGTCAACATTCCTTATGGATGAAAAGTCATGTGAACAAGTTTACTATATGTTCTGGTCACGCTTGACAACGGCCTGGGACAGAGCCTAGAATCTCTTAGTTACCCCATTGTACAGACCATAAAGCTCATTCTCCAAAGGCTTCTGTGCATTGATTGGCTCATGAGGATGGTGCCTCATTCCCTCTTTGATGTACTATTGTCTCTGCTAAGTACCATTCAATTGTGAATTAACAATAATATTAGTAGCACCCCTACTATCAATGCATTAATGAGTTTTATTAAAAAAATCTTTTGTATAGTATACCAAAAGTGTGAGCTGAGGGCAGAATGCCAATCATAGCCAGAGAAAATAATTTAACATCATGAGAAAAGAGAGCTGTGGATTGGAACTAAAGCAGGTTCCTATACCTTTTTTTAATGTCTAAACTGAAGGGTAAGCAGGCCTTTTTTGCCACTTTTATTAAGGTGTAACTGACAAATAGAAATTGTGTGTATTTAACATGTACAACATGTTGATTTGATACATGTATTTACTGTGAATTGATCACCACAATCAAGTTAATTAACACTTCCATCACCTGACATAGTTACTATATTTTTGTGTATGTGTGTATTGAATACATTCTAAATCTAAAGTTGTCCCTAGGTATCTGTGGGTAAATGGTTTTAGGAACCCTCTCCTAAATATGCCAAAATTTATAGAAGATCTCACATCAGTTTATAACCTATGCACAATCTTCTGTATACTCCAAACAATCTCTAGCTTACTTATGATGCCTAATATACTGTAATTGCTTTGTACATAGTTGTTAATCCTGTAGCACTTAGAGAATAAAATATCTGTAATTTTCAGTTCAGATCCAATATTTTTTTCCCAAATATTTTCAATCTTTAGTTAGTTGAGACCATGGGGTCAGAGCCTGCAGATTGCGAGGGTTTACTGTATTCCCTCACCAACTTTCAAATGTAGAATCCAGTATTATTAGTTATATGCACCATGCTATCCATTATATTAGATGCTGAGAATTTATTCATCTCACTACTGAAAGTAGATATGCTTTGACAAACATGCTCTCATTCAAGTTTTGCTACTTTTATTGAAATATAACTGACAAAATTGTGTGCATTTAAGACAGTCAACATGATTGACCAGCTTGATGATTTGATATATATACTTCTTGTGAAATAATTACCATAGTGCTTATGAAGGTACTATTTCAATAAACATGAAGATCCTATATAGGAAAAACAAAACTCACAAAACACTCATTATATGGATAACTTAGGTAAGCATTTAGAGGGTCATAGGGATTCAACAGGTTTTTGGAAGTCTTATTCCTGTTCAGAGTGGCTCAGCAAACTTCTCAGAGTGTGGTGGGAGCAGGGTGGAGCCCCCACTCAAGTCTTGGTAGCTCACTCCCCTGTTTTACTCTTTTTACCCTCATATCAAGCATGAACTACTACTGGCTTTAGGAATAATTAGGCTTATGGAGGATGTCCTTAGGAGCACAGGAACTAAGGTTGAATTTGAATTCTGGGTCTCCATAGGTAATTTCGAGCTTTATCTAATTCATTCCTATTATACACTATTTTTATTATTGTATATTAATTGTACAAGGTAATGGAATTCATTGTGACATTTTCATGTCATGCAGGGTCTTCATCTGTCCTATGGAAGACGGATGGGGTCTGAGAAAAGGTAAGTGTGCAGCTCGCCTGCCGGTTCCCGAGCCTCCCTTAGCCCCAGAGATAATCACAGCAGCAGGGAGTCAAGTTAAGCAGGAACTCGTTTATTACCACACAACAAGCACTTTTTAAAGCAAAAGATCACGTGGCATGGGAGGGGAGGAAAAGGAACCAACCAATCACTGTAAAGGTCACCCTATCATGTGCTTAACCTTTCTATACTTTCCCTGCTGTCCACCAGCTGTTCATGCACTGACTTCACTTGGCCTGATCGTGGTATCCAATCAGATTTTAAGTAAACAACTCAGGCTCTGCCCACTCAACTCCCTCT
The DNA here is from genome assembly GCF_000151885.1 of Dipodomys ordii. Classification (NCBI taxonomy): domain Eukaryota; kingdom Metazoa; phylum Chordata; class Mammalia; order Rodentia; family Heteromyidae; genus Dipodomys; species Dipodomys ordii. Next base: position 15,448,390 of record NW_012267248.1, on the reverse strand, counting down.
CAGCGCCATCTTTGCTGCCCATGTGCCCTACACATACAGGTATTAATGTACTTCCATCTTATTCACCTTTTCCTTTACCTCACTATTTGCCTTCTAGTTCCCTCTTCTCCTTCTTCCATAACACTAATAATCTCTATTTTAATTTTAAATAAATATACATTTTGTGTAGGACACTAATCATTCTGTTGTTTTTAAGTAACAATTATTCTTCATTATTGACACAGAATTGTGTATATAAGTTGTAGACCCACACAGACTAAATTTCCACTCTGATTTTTCTACTTTGTAGCTACGTGACTTTGAGCAGGTCTCTTAATCTGTTTGTAGGTCAGTTTCCCCTTTGGTAAAATAAAGATATTAGGAATGGACTCATTTTTGTGAGGTCAAATAAACTAACAAATAAGCTCTTTGAATTGTGCCTTGTACAAAGTAGTTAGTGAAGGCACAGTTTTATTTCTGTATAAAAATTTTAAGACTTTTTCCTATTTGCCATATTTGAATTAAAAAAAAAAACAAGGCGTAGAAAAGAGTACTAGATGTACTACCTTATATATGTAATGTAACCCGTTTATACATTACGTTGACAATAAAGTTAAATTTAAAAAAATAAAGCACACAAAAAAGAAAAGAGTGCTAGAGAGCTAAAACCATGCAAGGGCACCTACTACTCAGTTAATCTGAGGCACTATTCCATTCATAAGAGTCTATTGTAGTATCATACCAAAGTGATCATCCTCATTATGCTTAAAATGCAATAGGCAAGGAATTCATCTTTTCTCTAGGCAGTCTATTTTATTTGAACAATTTTATTAAAAAGGCATCCATATGGAACTGAAATCTTTCTCTAGATTCTACTGGTTCTGGTTCTTTTGAAAAGATAGAGAGCAAATTGAACTTTGCTTTCAATTGACAGTGTCTAAATATTTGAAGATCACTTTTAAATGATATCTATCCTCTCCATTTTCTTCTTTAAAGACAAAGGAATATTGAAGTACACAATCTCAGTCATTGCTACCTTCTCTGTTCTCTTTATTGATATCCTTCCTAAAATTATCTTTATTTGCCTATCATAGTTTAAACCAACAAATTGATTTCTATATGTACTATTTATTACAACCGAATTCCAGAACCAGAAGTTTCCTGCATGTTTTCTAGATTGATGGAAAAATGAGTCAATCCAGTAGAAAGTTTGCCTTTTGTTTTGCCGGTTGTGGGTCTTGAACTCGGCCTGGGCACTGTCTCTGAGCTCTTCAACTCAAGGCCAATACTCTACCACTTGAACCACAGCACCACTTCTGCATTTCTGGTGGTTAATTGGAGATAAGAGTGTCATGGACTTTCCTGCCCGGGATGGTTTTGAATAGCTATCCTCAGAGCTCTGCCTCCTTAGTAGCTAGAATTACAGGCAGGAGCCATTGGCGCCCAGCGAAGTTTGTCTTTTTTTTTATTTTTTTGGTCGGTCGTGGGGCCTGAACTCTGGGCCTGGGCGCTGTCCCTCAGCTCTTCAGCTCAAGGCTAGCACTCTACCACTTGAGCTACAGCTCTACTTCTGACTTTTCTGCTTATATGGTGCTGAGGAATCCAACTCAGGGCCTCATGCATGCAAGACAAGCACTCTACTGAGCGACCTTCCCAGCCAAAGTTTACCTTTTTTTGTAGAGAATTTTTCAGAATGCATAGACTCTTTATAAATTGGCAGCACACAATCTAAAAAATCTGATGTTTTTGTAGACATTGGAAACATGGCCAGTTTTAGGCCTCCACAAAGTAACAATTTTAATGCAAAGCTCTCCTTACGCTATTAATTGTGAACTTGAAAACTTTATTCTTCTTGTTCTTCAAAATCTGAATTGTTGTTACTTTGAACATCATTAGAATACAGAGTTTCAGGTGGTTAAACAAATGGATATTCTAATGCCTGGTAGAGACTACATCCTATAATGTTGGCAGATTTGAGCCGTATTTTTTTAATTTTAATTTTATTTTTATTGTGAAAATACTGTACAGAGGGGTTACAATTATATGGGCAAGATAATGAGTATATTTCTTATCAAGCATTGTAGCCTCCTCCTTTATTTCCCCTTCCCATCCCTTCCCATTCAAGGATGGATGTTAAAATCCAAATCACACGTGTTTTAATGGATGGATTATATTAGATGAAGTTTGTTAAATGTCCCCTCCCCCAACCCTAATAATACCCAACACAAAGTACTTGCTTAGCTGATGAAAAAATGAGGATTGACAAATTTCTGATTCAAAGAGAAACCTCATTTCAAACCACTTTTTCTAATGTTACAGACATTGAGAAATATTCCACACCTACTCCTGAGTATGTAATACTGCTAAAGAAGTTGAAGCATAATATTTGCCTGTCATTTCCTTCTGCTCTATGGATATCCACTTTCTAGAAATAGCTATTGATGATGGTTTGAGTTGCATTGTATCTTTCCTGACAATTATCTTTCATAAACATGTGCACATGCATAAAAGATATGTTGATACAATATAAATAAATACACATGCAAATGACTACAATACATTTGCATTATTGTTTTATTAAGTGGATTATATTACATTCTGTTCTGCAATCTATTTCACTCAATTAATATTACATGGACATGTTTTCATGGACTAGAAAAGGACATACAGAATCTTTTTAAAATCTACCTTATGCTCTCTTTTTTATGTTTTTTTTAATTGTAAATAGTGTCCAGAGGGGTTACAGTTACATGAGTAAGGTAATGAGTACATTTCCTATCGAGCATTGTTACCTACTCCTTTGTTTTCCCCTGCCATCCCTTCCCTCCCCTCCTCTCCAACTCCCTCCCCCCCCAAGTTGTAAAGTTTATTTTCTACATAGTGTCTTCTTATGGATATTTATTTAATGATATCTTAAGGACAGATATTTAGACAGTCTCTATTTCTTACTAATATAAGCAAAGTAGGATACCTTGAACAGAGATTTTTGCACCCTGATGATGCAACCTTAGAGACTAAGGTGGAATTGTAGGGTTAAGGGGCAAGTATATTCAAATTTAAATGGCTGTTTCTCAATATCACTAAAAATTTGTACCCAGGCAACCAATGCCCACTAGGGCATTGATCCATTCTTTCATTCACTGAAGAGTTTCTGTTGCTCCTGGATGCTTCTGGCTCATGCCTGTAGTCCTAGTTACTTGGGAGGCTGAGATCAGGAGGACTGAAGTTCAAAGTTAGCTAAGCTATAAAATGAGTGCCCTTCTTAATAGCTCAGCAAAATGGAACACATCTGTAATTCTAGCTACATACGAGGTTATAATTGTAAAGGTCACAGTTCCAGACCATCTCAGGGAGAAAGGCTCACAAGATCTACCTTAGTCAGAGACTCTGAGTTTAGTGGCATATATTGGTAATCCCAATTACAATGGGAAACAAAAAAAAGGAGGAACACAGTCCAGGTAGATGGCCAGGAAGAAAATAAGACCCTCTTTCAAAAATAACCAGTGGATAAAAGGTAGGTGCATGGCTTAACTTGCTTACCTAATAATACAAGACTCTGAATATAAACTACCACAAAAAAAGAAAAATTTATTATCTTTAAGCCTTTAATGGTGTTGTGCATTCCATTTCCTTAATTTTGAAAAATCAATTTAGTTAGTGAGAAATGATAACCAACTGTTTTAATTTGCGTTTTGAAACTGTGAGTCATATTGAATATTTTAAATTGCATTTATTGGCTGTTGGTGTTCCTCTTTCTGTGAACTGGCCAGTTGTTCATTGTGGGTTGTTCTATTGGATTACCAGTGTTTTAAATTGATTTAAAAATCAATAATGTATTTGGGTTTCTGTTGCAAACTTTTTTTTAGCTTGTTGTTTAGAGGAATGTCAACCATTTAATGACTATTTGATTATTTGAGACAATACGCCCCTGTGGAAAGAAGGCAAGACTGTAGAGCAAGAATATGTGAGTTCTAGTTCTGCCTCTGTTTCTTACTTGTTGCAAGGATTTGGTTTCTGAGGCAGGTAGGTGATAGCAGAGACACTGAAAGAGCTTCAAACAACCTGATAATGACCATGAAAACATTTGATGGACTCTTTCCATAGAACATTGCTGTGTCAGATACCCATGATGATAAACTACTGAAAAACAAGAAATTTCTATTTAGGCTCACAGATGCACAGATTTCAGTTATGGTCACTTGATTCCATTGCTTCGTGCTTGTGGTGGTGCAGTACACCATGATGGGAGACATGCCAGAGGTGTGCTTATCGAATGGTGTTGGGAAGCTAGGTGAGACAGGAAAAATATGCTTTTTATTGTAAAACACTGTACAGAAGGATTACAATTACAGGAGTAAGGTAATGAGTACATTTCCTATCAAGCATTGTTACCCCTCCTTTGTTTTTCCCCTACTATCCCTTCCCTCCCCATAGCCAAGATTATTATTCACCATAGCTACGATATGGAACCAACCCAGATGCCCCTCAGTAGATGAATGTATCAAGAAAATGTGATATATGTGTGTGTATACATATATATACATATATGTGTATGTATATATGTATATGTATGTATGTGTGTATATGTATACATATATACATACACACACAATGGATTTCTTTATCCCCAATGCCCCTTTTATGGGCATTCTGTATGGCCTACCTTTCTTCCACTAGTCTTTACCTCTAAAGTTCCCGTTTCCTCCCAATAGTACCACAAACTGCTTATCCAACTTTCAACACATGGGCTGATGGGGGTGATATTGGAGAACAAAGTCATCACATCTTTTCCTAGGAAAAGGAAAGTTTGCTTGTCTTTAACCCTGCCCAAAGGAAAGTTGGCTTGTCTTTAAATACTGGTTACTTGCTTTGTAGTTCAAAGCCAACCTCTTTCCACACAGCAAATGCAAAGGTATTGACTTCTGATTAAAGAAAGTTGTGTTAAGTCCTTTCTACTCTGCACCTGTCAGGACTCACCTGGAACACTGAGCTCATATATGGAGACCGTGCTTTAATTTCATTGTAGTGTGTGCTGAGAGAGAAGGCGTGAGGAGGAGAAGACCTAGAAATCAGGCCTTTTGAAGATGAGAGAAATTTTTCCTGTTAAAAAGCTAGGTTAGAAAGATTTAATATTCTACTTCAATATTTTAAAGGTGGTTTTCTAAGATTGTTTTATTTTACTGTTCTATAGAGAATAACTAGTATCTGTAATCATCAATTTGAGATCCCTAAAAGGGATTCCTGTTAGTAGTTCTGTTTAATAATGGAAATAACTACCTGAAAACAGTAATCTCATTACCAGATGTTTTCTAGAAACAGTAGAATTTCTATGAGGGATGATAGCAATTTGTGAGGCCCATTATGATGTCTGGTCATGTGAGTGTTGCCTCTCCTTTTGCTTTATTCATTCTCCTTACAGTTTCCAAGATCATGACAGTTGCTTAGTCCTGAGTTGGATTTTATGAACAATATGCAAATGTAAGGTTTGATCAAAAGCTTGTGCTAGTAGATAAAATAACTTGTGGAAGGGAGAGAGAGGATTAAGCTTCAAATTAGAAGGCTCTAGAAGCTGGGAAGATGCTTCTGGGACCTTCATTTATAGGGATTATTACTCTGTAGCATGTGTCTTCTGACTTTCTTCCTTTCTCTCTCTTCCATCATTTCATTTTCTTCCCTTTTTCCTTGGTCATTCTAGTTTTCCTCTTATTTATTTTTATGTGTATTTATTGTATTTATTAATAAAATAATATGCACTCATGAATACCATCTTGCATCTATCAAATGAGTTCTTCCCTATCCTAAACTTTGAGTCAAAATTGGTATGTGTCTGTAAGATATATAGTTTATATATGATAAAAACATAAACCTGCTAAATAATACACTTTTGTTTTACATGTTCAAGGATTTCATAAAATGTTTATGTTATATAAAATCTTCTGGTTTTGCTTTATTTATTCTACAAAAAGTCATCTCTATTGCTAAAGTAAGATTCAGTTCATTCATTTTTCTTCTGCTATGTAATTTAATATATTTCAATTTAATTCCATTCTCCTGTTCAAAAGCATTTCATTTTGTTCTAGCATTTTGCTATTAAAAGGAAATTCTATTATTGTATAGGCCTGTTGGTTAACAATGGACCTAGGATTTACAGTTAGTGAAAGGCCTGAGTTATCAAATATGTGTATGCTTAACTTCAGGGTAATGACAAGCTGTTTTAACAAGTGTTCGTATGCTTGATTATATTCAAGGTAGCCTTTTCTTATAATGGCTACCTTTTTAAGAATATATTTTCTTAAGTTTTGTTAGTTCAGGCCCTATGACCGGGAAAAAAAAGAAAGAGGAGAGATATTTTTCTAATAATTGAGCAACATTTTAATAAATTTTAATAAATGAGCAACGTTTCTGAAAAAAAGTTATATTATCCATATGGTTTTCAGATCAAATGCTTCTCAATAGTGCATTACAAATTCCCCCATGATCGTCAACTCTATATCTCTTCAATGTCTTTTGTAATGTTCTCCTTTTGGAACATTTGTGCCAGGCTGATTGTCTTACGGTCTTACCTGCTTTCTCTGAACTTTCTATGTCCTCATTATCCATCTTAAGCTACTTCTATAAGATGATTTAAGAACATAGACTCTAGAGCTAGCTTGAGGTGTGGAGGTGAAAGAGCACCGGCTTCCCATTCAACTGACAGGCTTTATTTATTCTTGTGAAAGGCAAACAATAGACCTTACCCTAGAGGTTGGTTGTAATGATTAAGTGAACGACTATCTAAAGAGTTCTAAGACCATTAATCATCATATCATGATTTGATATTTTATTACTACTCTAGCAAGTTTCTTATCTTGTTCTAGAAATATTTTACCATGGAAGTGGTTTTACATTGTATTCCATTTCATAAATAATACATTATTAATATTTTGCCTGAGGGCAGAAACTATATTAGTTACAGATTTTTCCCTCACCCCGCCTCCACACCCCATCAAGTATTTAGTGCAAGTTAGGTGTGTTGATGAAGAAAGGAAATAAAATACTGTCTGGAAATCAGCCTCCTTTTTTCAGTCTTGATATTAGCTATCAAAGAACATCTAGCTCATTCATAAAATGCCATTTGACTACTAATTTAACTGCCATGACCTTAATTTGTTTTTAGAGACAGCTCTGACCCTAAATAAACCACATTGGAACTTAAATCTTGTAGTTATCACTGAAACAGGGGGAGGGATAAGTTTACAAAATACAGAGGTCTAGTAGTTAGTCATTTTAAAGGGTTCCCTCTTGGACTGGATTGAATTGCAGAACATGGAGTATTTTTAGAGAATTATTCTGGTAAAAATAGGTGAAACAAGATGGGTTTGTATTTCCTTGCTGATATTCACTCTGGCACCATCCTTTGAGCAGGTGCTCTATTCATTTGATGGGGTGTGTTCCCAATCCAGAGCTGACATTTCTGAGTTTATTGATCAACGTTAGCTGTTAGGGCTCCGGATCACCCTTTTAATCTTTAAAAATGTGTCTTCTTTTTGTGCTACAATATTATTCTTACAAGTGCTATTTTCTAAAGGACTTCTGGAGCAATGGAAAAAGCCACAAATTGCTTTCCATTGCTAGGAAAAGTCATGTGTCTGTTTGAGTATACAAGCATCTTCAGAGAGCTATTTGTGATTACAGCATTTTCAGACTCAATAGAGCCACATAATAAAGCAAACTCTCTCTAAGCATTTGAGTGTCCTCTCTCTGCAGCTTGAAGCACATAGAGGAAGATAAAGGTACACTGGAGAGGAAAACACATTTCTCTCAGAGAAACAGGCTAAGGCATGTGAAGTGTTGAAGGGCCAGAAAAGGGATAATGATTAGAATTTCAGATATTCCAGAGGTACTGGATCAATTGAAAATGCATGAGTGTTTCAAGTTTTAGAGAATAGTATAAGAGACAAAAAATATCCTTGCACAATTTAAATATTGCTGACTTGGAGTTTCAACAAAGCAATTCACATTACCATGAATTGGAGATAGTAAGATCTGCATTGTTGCTTGAATCTGTCCTTATGTAGAGTTTTCAAGTTCACTTTTTTCTGGATCTTAAAACTTTAATAATGTTATTATAATCTTATTGCCAAACATGCAATATAAGTAAAGGAATTTATTATGTCATGTAGGTTTTACAATGTCAAGGAAACAAAAGAGACAAAATGTATAGAAGATAAATATTTTTAAAGTATAGGTAATAAATGTTTTGCCAGTCCTGGGCCTTGAACTCAGGTTCTGGACACTGTCCTAGAGCTTTTGTGCTCAAGGTTACTGCTTTTCCACTTGAGCCACAGCTCCACTTCTTTTATTCCAGAAGTTTCTCATGGACTTTCCTGCCAGGGCTGGCTTGGAACCACATCCCTTCTGAGTGGCTAGAATTACAGATGGGAGTCACAGGTGTCCAATGGTAATAAATATTTTTGAAGTAGTACTATTCTACTTTAAAAATATTATTTTTTATCTTCTTTTGTTAAATAGTTTTGCAAAGAGGTTACAATTCCATAAATCAGGTTATGAGTACAATATATTTCTCTTTCCATCCCTACCCTCAAGTTCTCTAGTTCAATTTTTATATAATGCACATTGAATATAATGACTCCATTTGCTTTTTCATAGTTAGAAAATGCTATAGGATGCCACAATCCTTAAAAAGGGATGAAAAATTTCTTATAAAGAATGTTAGTTGGAATTTTTTGTTTTTATTAGCAGGAAAATAGTCTTAAATTTAAGAAATGTGATTAAAAAAATTTTTTTTTTGGTCATGCGGCCTGAACTCTGGGCCTGGGGGCTGTCCCTCAGCTCAAGGATAGTGCTCTACCACTTGGGCCACAGCACCACTTCTAGCTTTTTCTGTTTATGTGGTGCTGAGGAACCAAACTCAGGGCCTCATGCATGCAAGAAGCAAGCACTCTACCAGTAAGCCACCTTCCTAGCCCTAAGAAATGTGATTTTTTGAGGGGGTAACTTTTTGACTTACTTAAGAATTAAAATAATGAGTAACCTCAAGTCTGTAAGAGGATTCTCAAATAGCATGCTTACAATGAGGAAATTAGAGTGGCAATTTTTTAATCGGAACAAGTAATTTATAGGATTAGGATAAAAATCCAGGTTCTTGACCATCTTCTCTTCAGAGTAAGACAGAATTAAATTACAAGAGAGAAGGAGCCATGAGTCTGTTATATAATCAGTCAATAGATTTCAGTGATTATTGAAAGGAGATTAACGGAAAATTCAAGTATTTTGTGTTTGATATTCAGGAAAAGTCTTTGGATATTTTTGTCTGAATCACTTTGAAGCACTCAGGAGCTTGGTATTAGAATGCAAACACCGGTTTTTACAAATCAGATAGTGCTACTAATTCTTTGAAAGCTACATTACACGGCTATAGTCCAAAAGATCTTCCATTTCATTATATAACAATGACAGCAACTCAATTTAAGTGTATAATGGCCCAAGCCAGTCATCCATAGCAGCAAAAATTTAATGGCAACCTTATCTAGGATGCTGAGGAGGAACACTTCCCAAGAAACCATTACCAAGCCTCTTCAGTTTACAAAACAATTGGCTTTAATCTTTAATACTGTTAAGCAGTAGGGGGCAGATAGGCACATTAGCATAGCTTTGCTTTTTATAAATAGCATTTAATATACCATCTTCAGATACTGTTGGGCTAAGCATCTAATGTCAAACAGTTTTAGAATTGAGCAAATAATACAAGGATTTCTTTTTTCTTGAAAGGCAAGGCACACTGCTTGCATTCCCAAGATGAGTATGTAGGAGGCTTTGTATATCAATGAAGTTTGAAGGCAAAAAACCTTGAACATATTTCCTTGGGGAATCATGCGACTCCTTGACATAAATTCAAGTTACAATAAGAAGAAAAGCATTAAGAAGAAATGTTCTCAGTTCAACATAGAAACATTAGCTTCATTAAAACCATATTCCTGGCTTGGAGCATGAAGTAATGCCTAACTACTATAGCTTTTTTTTTTTTTTTTTTAAATCTAATCCCTTGTTTTTCACATGAAAAATGCCTTTTATTATTGCATAAAAAGAATCCAGATGAATATTTCTGACATTTGCTTTCCAAGGTAGCAAATACATTTTTTATTGTTATAATAGGTCTTTGGATGATCTGGATGAAAGTGTTTAATAGGATAGCTAACACTACAGAGTCCAACTCAGGTGCTTTTTCTTCATACGCAGGATGTATCAAGCTGAATACTTTCCTGGAGCCTTGGCTTACCTGGATGATTAAAAAAGAAAACCATTATTTTTACTTAAAAATAAACACACGTATATTATTGGATAACCCATAATTTATGTGCATTTTAAGGTAAGTAAGACATAAGCTTTTAAGACATTTCATGTTCATGTTACATTGCTTTGGAGATGGGCCCTCAGACTCCCATGGACAAGAACCTCTTAGGTAAGAGTGTTTTTGTTAGGAAAGTTTGAGGTATCCTGACTTGAACAGTAGGAAGATCTATAATTCGTGGTATACTATATGGTAAGCCACACATACAAAAAAAATTCCCACAAAGGAACAAAGCTCTAACCCTCATTCCCAACTTGTTATCCATCAAAGGTATGCTTTCAACAGATCTGTTTTAAAATACCAGAGTAGACCATGAAACTAGAATATTTATAGGACTTGTACAGAGGCAAACAAAGACTAGTGAGAAAAACGAATTGTTACTCGAGAAGTCAGATAAATTGTTACCCAAAAGTTAGTGCAGCCTCAGCAAGAGTAGAATTCAGGCAAGATGCAAAATGTAGTGGAAAGGATAGGAATGTTTATTAGAAAAGAATTATGGCAAAGAAGATTATTTATGTGTCATGACAACATAGGAGGATAGCACTTCAGTCCCTCCTTTTTTGAAATTTTATTGTAAAGTTGATGTAAAGGGGTTGCAGTAACAGAAGTAAGGTAATGAGTACATTTCTTTTAGAACAGTTCCTTCCTTCCTCATTTTCTCCTGCTCTTCCCCCACCACTCTCCTTCCCCCCAGGTTGTAAATTTCATTTCCAACATAATGTCTAGTGAGTATCACTGTTGCATTAGTTTATCTTTTGTCCCACTGTTTCTGTAATTCCCTTTGCCTTCCCCAAATCAGATAAACTTATATACAAGACAAAGGGTACAGAAATTTAAAAAAAAACAACAAAACAGTGACAACAGGGAATAAACCAAAGGGGAAAAAAAGAAAGGAAAAAAATAACTGTAAACAGTATACGACAAAACTTCTCATTTCCATCTCTTTGGCTTCATTTCAATAAGGATCATTTTATATGGCCATATGCACATAGCTATTGAACTATTGTGATCCTCTGCTAAGAATATCCCAGACATAGTCTAGTTATTACAAATGAGGGAAACCATGCAGCTTGTGTTTCTTTGGGTCTGGCTTTCTTCATTTAATATAATTTTTTCCAAGTCTTTCCGTTTCCTTACAAAGAAGGCAATCCCCAAACCAGATAAGGGCTCATCAAAGAAAGAACCATGGACCCATTTTTTTTATGAACATCGATGCAAAACAATAAAATTATGGCCAACTGACTTCAACAATAAGAAAAATCATACACTATGATCAAATAGGATTCATTCCAAGGATGCAAAGTTGGTTCCATATACACAAGTCAGTTACTGTAATTCATCACATCAACAAGAGCAAGGATGAGAACCACATGATCATCTCAATACATGCAGAAAAAGCATTTGACAAGATCCAACAACCCTTTTTGATAAAAGCTCTGGAGAAGTTAGGAATCCATTAAGCATTCCTCAATATAATAAAGGCTGTAAATGACAAACCTACAGCCAGTATTATTCTTAGTGGTGAAATGTTAAAATCATTTCCTCTAAAATCAGCAACCAGATATGGATGTCCACTTTCTCCACTCCTCTTCAATATAGTAGTGGAATTCCTGCCTGAGCAATAAGGCAAGAGACAAACATAAAGGGGACCAAATTAGGAAAGAAGTAAAACTCTCCTTCTTTGCAGATGACAAAATTCTGTATTTAAAATCCCATAGATTCCTCTCCCAAGTTACTTGACAGTTCTTCTTCAGTAATCTCCGGGGTAACAGCATAAATGAGGCTTAAGTAGGGGCAGAGTTAGGGACAGGGTGCAAACATATGCATTGTTTAAATCCCAGTAACCGGCATATCCTGCTTGGTCATTATCTCAGTTCTGGTTTTCCTGGGTTCAAGAGAAGTTATCATTGTCATCTCCTAAGAGGAGCAATCTGGTTCCTCTGAGATAATTCCTCTTGATGATTCCAGCCTCATCCTAGGTTATGGTCCTCATTTGGAGTGCTTTGTTCTGCAAGGCTCTGCTATTCCTTAGATGCCGCGGACCGGGTTCTGTCGGGACAACGGAGGATACCTAGGGGAGGAACCTGGAATAAGATGGGGAGATGGCAAACAGACAACTCACACACATTAGGAGTGGATGCTGAGTGCTGAGTGCTGAGTGCGATTTAATGCAGAGGATAACAAACTTTTATAGCAAAAAGTCTCCATAAGAAAGGGCAAAAGGTTACATAATCTTGCTGCATGGCTTCATTCTTGGGTGGTCACCAGCTGGTCGCCTGATAGGCACTTGTTTCTAGCTTATCTCTAAGAAATATAATGGGTTTTGATGTTTGTCACCAACTAACCATTACCTTATTTCTATAGAGGCCTTAACTGTCCCATAAGATCTTTTCTGTTCCTTCTTTAATAGTAAACACCAAGGAGACTTAGATCTAGCCAGTCTCTTAGTAAATGAAAAAGAAAAAGAAAGTCCTTCTCCTAAGTAGTTATCTCAGCAATTGCCATACATTCCTTCTGTTCTAGTTGCCCTACAGCTTCTTGTAAGTCTCTTACAAACAATTCCTTCTGCTGAAGTGACTTTGTGAAACCCCCAATACTTTTATATTTGCTTATGGCTTGTCTACTAGCCTCCATAAGAGGGGTTTCAGGGTAGCACTTAACTCCGGTGAGTTAATCATATTTTTAAGACACTCATCAGATATTGGAGTCGTCAACACTCTTAAGAAAGAGCTTTGTATAGGGAAATGTTGACAATGAGCAAGTACAAAGAGCAGTAGAAACAGTAAAAGATTAATAGGCACTCTGATGAGGAAAAGATAGGCAGAAACACATCTTTCCCAGGGGCTTGCCAGCCTTTTCCCAGGAGTAGGCCTCTTAGAAGCCCTATTCTCCGAGGTAGACTTCGGTGAAGTCCCAAAACTTGGAGATAGGTTTCTGTAAAGCCCCATTCTCTGAGGTAGACTTCGGTGAAGTCCCAAAACTCAGAGATAGGTCTCTGAAGCCCCTATCATGGTCTGATAGATGGTTTCCCATGCTAAGCAGACTCTACTGGGGTCAGCGTGGCACTTAGAGGTAGTTTCAGTCCCTTGGCATAAAGATGTCATTGAGCAGTTCTGTTTGTCCTGGAACCCAAGATGCTTGCAAAGTGAATGTACAGAAAACAGCTTATATCAGAGCTAAGTACAAAATGGAGGTAGAAGATGTTAAGCTATTTTCCTAATTTAGTTAATTCATGGCAGCAAAACAGGTTAAGTATCTATCACAAATACACTTTGAATAGATGGAAAGCAAGCTGTCTCAAGGATGAGAACAACATTGGCTTTTAGGCTGAGTGCTTAATAAGGTTGCTTGTGGAAAATTCCTGTCCCTATGTCCAGTCCAGAGGCTTGAGGTCACCTGTAGGTCAGGAAGTTTTAATTACAGTACAGTGTTTTTATTCAGAGACCTTGTGGTCTCATTCTAGTTTTGCACATCCCCATTGCTCATGGCTGGCTGCTACCTATCTTCTATCATCTAGAGTCACTTGTTCTTTGCTGACTTAAATATCACTAATATTTGGAGGTCACACAGCTGAACAATAATCATATTATGAATAAAAATAATGTTTTTAACTGCCCACTAACTTGCTGTAAGACAACACCTCTGACATATGGGTTATGATAACAATTGCCTAAGCTACTTAGTTGGAACTTGAAGGAGCGTTTGTTAAAAGCACTGACTCTTCACTAGAATTTGTAGGTATCTGATGGATGACTAAAATGAGATCAAGCAATTGACATCTCTGTCTGCATATCATTTTTCCTTTTACAGACTCCATTTTTTGAGACAGATTGTACTTACTCTTCATGTAAACATGTTAGTCATTAAAGAACTATTTTATCTAAGAGCTATAATACCAGGATAACTTGGCCTATTGCATGTTAGTGTGAGTCTGTGCTTCTTCTGCCCTGTCCTGTGCTTTTTTACCAACTCAAATGTGGAAAGTCCTTCAGCCTTATCATAGAGCACAGACCAAACTATGAAACTGAGTTTATACAAGACCATGCCACCAACTGGAAGGACTCAATGACCACCCATTAAGTACAAGGCCAAAGTGTTTGCATAAATGAAGTTTTTTTTTTAACCTGCCCAGGACTAGTGAACAACTAATCACCAAACCCTAGACTTTTCTACCCCAAACCAATATTTATCTTTTTCCAGTGAGAAACCTTATCACCTCTGGGCAACGCTAGCTCTCTTCAGCTCTCTTGGCTGGCTCAAATTGAGGTCACATTAGCCCGGTTGGTCTTGCTCATAAGATGTGACTTGTCTCATTTCTATGATTTCCACAACAGAAGATCTCTTCATCTCTCTGCTATCAAAAGTATATTCTGATGAAAGTTTTTTAAATTGCAAATATCATTAGTTATTTAATTGCAAATATGTTTTGGGTTCTTGGCCTTAAGTCTGAATAATGAGGTTACTTTGGATTATTTTAGGTGCTATTTATTTTGAAAGAATGCATTTACCAACTTTACATTTCAAACATCTTTTGATTTGCCTCCTTTATTATCTTAATTGTAGACTTTCCCACTGTATTAACCTATGAACAATCTCAATGGATTTCTGCTTAAATAAATTTTGTATATAAATATCATCCCATCAAATACAGCATATAGAAAATTTTCTGGCAACAAATGTGTACATCCATGTCAGAGAATATATTTTCTTTCTTTCTTTTTTTTTTAAAGGGATAAACCAAATATAGGAAATACAAATATAGGGAAAATAAATGTCACAATTCTCCTTTATTCATCCCTGATGCCCAGAGGATGTCTGAGCCATGGGAGGTAAT
Organism: Dipodomys ordii; assembly: GCF_000151885.1. NCBI lineage: Eukaryota > Metazoa > Chordata > Mammalia > Rodentia > Heteromyidae > Dipodomys > Dipodomys ordii. The sequence goes on along the minus strand of NW_012267248.1, from coordinate 15,433,226 downwards.
GAATATATACTATTATTTATATGTATGTATATATATATTTTTTTTTCTCTCTTTATATGTGTGTATAAATACATACACTCATTTGTCTATGTATGGAAGAATATATAGAATCTCAGTAGAATTTCAACTGTGTTGATGATCTTTCCATCTAAATGTAATTACCATCAAACTATGTCTCAATTATTAAGGATATGTTAAGCATAGTGACACATACTAAGGGAGATACAAGAGATTCATCAGACCTTGTTTCTTGTGTCAAAGAAGAGATGAGATTACAATGTAGAAAACGATTTTGAGTGGAAATGCTACTGTAAGACGCTGAAATTGAAATTCCAAAAAAGGACTTGGTGAATTAGACCGAGTCTTTATAGCTCATTTGAAAACATATAGCAAAACTAATGTTGTAGTTTGAAGCAGGCGCTAGTCACAATTGCAGTAACTCCTCGCACATTTTTATTCAGCCTCTGTTTTCTAAATAGCTTTAGGTTGGTTTTTGAAACGATCTTGTGAGTTAGGCCAAAATTTGCTTCCATTTACAGAGGAAGAAACTAAGATTAATGAAGGTTAAAGTTATCTGAGGTCATAGAATTAAAAAGTGATACAGAGGCACTTGACACAGGACATTAATCTCAAAATCAGATATATATATATATATTTTTTTTTCAAATATTTAGATAGAAGATTTCCTGACAAGTCCTTTATAAATATGACATTATAAGTATGACTTTTATATTCATATTAAAAAGAATAGACTGTAACATTCAATTTTTTTTATTGTGAACATACTGTACAGAGGGGTTACAATTACATGGGCAAGATAATGAGTACATTTCTTATCAAGCATTGCAGTCTCCTCCTTTGT
>NW_012267248.1:15421394-15432244 GCF_000151885.1 Dipodomys ordii | reverse complement strand
GACAACTTGTACTTCTCATAGTTGCAACGGGTCCACCTGTATTCTTAAACGACTTGTTTTTCCCCTTCCCCTCCACAAATTATACTGACATCAAATACAGTGAATAGCATTCAATGTTATCCTATCTGGAAGCCCAGAAATATGTAAAATAACTATTTTTTCAAAATGCCTTTTGTAAAACTCAGAGATGAGGAAAAATGAAAAGATAAATTTGAGGACGACAATACACTAGAGTCTGTGAAATTCACAGTGACTAGGCATAGTAACACCATGAGAAGTACTAGAAAGGTGAATTTATTTGTTTACTAATTTCTCAAACCTAACAGGACTTAGAACTGCCTATATATTTTTTTTAAATCACAGCTCCTACATTAATACCAAATTAGAACTCAATTTAGAAATCTTTCTCTAAGAGTAGGATTTAAAATAGCAAACCTATTTGGAATTTCCCAATACCAATGGAATATAAATCTTATTCCTCTTTATCTTTGAAGTTTCCTTTTTAAAAAAAAGTCATCTTTCAGCTTCATTTTCTCTTTCCTTGAAGCTTCCATCCTTTGGCTGTTCCAGAGCTGTTCACCGCCATGCTGTGATAGTTTGAAATAAACCAGCCTTGCTATGAAAAACTTTGATAGATTCTACATCTCTTTATTTTCCTCCCTGTAGTGATCATTGTGGCACAAAATGATTTTTGAGGTTATGGGATAAGAAAAAAAGTTGTAGGAAAGCAGGGCTTATTGATCCTATTGCAGGAGGTCTTATCACTGAGGATGGAAGATGTGGTTTCTGAACTGCTTTTTACCAGCCTATGGAAGAGTCGATGCTTTAAGTTGAAAAGAATGAACTTAGACCATAAATCTGTTCTTTGGGGAAATTACAGATTCATGCTCTTTGAAGTATTTATTCCTTCAAAGGGCTTCACTTGTGTTTATTAATTCCTCCTACTTGATTGTAGGCACAAAGATAAGAAGAAAAACTTAATTCTTGTTGTGGCCATGCTTGGTCAGTGATTAGTAGAAAAATGCTTTCTATGTTTTCTGAGATTACTTCTTAAAATAACCCTATTTCATTGCTTTTATTACAATCTTTCTGTGTGCCTGATGCTAGTCCAAGTCTCAGAGATCTTTGTGAATATGATTTTTAAAATAAATTATCGAGGAAAAAAGGTTATAAATCTGCTAAAATGTTAACAATGGTAATTTTATCTGGAAGTAGACTGGTGGATGGTTATATTAATTTTTTCTTATACTTGATCTATTTTTCTGATTTTCCACAGTTTGACTATAACACTATATAATATTACTATGAAACTAGGAAAATGTACTAAAATTGAGTACAGTGTAAAATTTAATTTCCCTTCAACTTCAAACATGGACGTTTGGGGTTTTACTTTTGCCACTACCATTAAAATGCACTAATGGGCGGGGGAGGGGATAGGTTAATGTATACTATTGCCAATAGTAGTGCTTTGCTAAAATCAAATAATCACATAATGATGATTAAATATCTGGGTCTGCCTCCAATAAAGAAATGAGGAATGGCCTAATTACTGTAGTTTGCCAGTAAAAACCTTATTCATTTATCATTTCACTGAACATTATGACCAGAGGTTTTTTTTTTTTTTAAAAAAAAAGCTAAGCCTTTTCAATTTATAATTCCTCTTTCCCCTTTAAACTGAGGTTTCTGTTGATCAGACAGGAGGAATTTTAGTGACATTTGCTGAGGATCTCCCTCCAGCCTTCCCACGAGTGCTTGCAGAGACTGACGTGGATTTACATGGCTCAGGTCTCAGGAGCTATTGCCTGGAACAATCTGAGAGCAGCTATCTATCAGTCTTTCTCGGCTTGCATTACTTAGGTGGTTTTGTTTCCATATAAATGTGCTTTCATATTGGTTTTGACATAGGTGAGACTAGGAAAACTTTACAGGAAAGATTTGGGTAGTCAGTGGAGATAGTTTGCCATTCCCAAGAGAAACTGGAAGTACATTTATATGAAGAAGTACGATTTTCCTCTGAAGATACAGGAGAAAATATTGTCTGTATTTAATATATCCCTGAGATCATACTTTAAACTCCATACTTAGAGGCTAAATTTAGCCATTGTAGCTTGACATGATTTAGTAAAGTTTCCTTAACTTCTCTGTGTCTGACTATTCATAAGGCTAATAAATCTTGATGACAAGAAAAGTTTCCCAATAAAGTTGATATTGAATTATCCTGAATTTAATGATACAGTTTATGGACTCTCTAGAGCCTTTGTTTCTATTCCATTTCTTTCTTACCACCTGAATTGAGGCTATTTCATGAACTGCCATAAGAAATTGGGGTGCTTATAAAATTCATATCACTTGCTAAGCCAATACAAAAAATAGGATACTCCTCTCCACAGGTATTTTAGGAAAAAAAAGAGCAGATGACACAAGGAAGAAAGCACACTACTAATGACTTGGTAGAAATGAGATCTTTGATCCTCTAGTTTTTGTGTTTCAATTTATTTTAATGTAATACAGTTTCCTTACATGTATCTTAGATCGCAGTTCTGTAATTCTTGATTGGATGCAGGTATTAGACAGGGTTATTTAAGGAAACAGATCCAATAGTATGTGTAGTTACACAGAAACTTTGCTTAAGAAGTTGGCCCATGACAGACTATGGAGGCTGACCTCTTCAGGGCTGACAGTGTGAACTGGCAGCCTGGAGACTTAGGACAGAGTAGATCTATTATCTATTATCTGCTGTAACACTCCCTCTCACTTTAGCAGGATCAGTCTTCTTTAAATGGCTTGGGTAAGGTCTACCTCAATTATGGAGGTTAATTGGCTTTACTTGAAAACCATCAACATAAATGTTAACTTCATCTAAGACTAAATCCAGAATCATCCAGAATACAATAGTCCCACTTTACTGAGGGTTTACCTTTTGTGTTTTCAGTCATCCATGGCCAACCACAGTCCCCAACATTGAATAGAAAATTCTGGAAATAAACAATTTGTGAGTGTTAAATTATTTGGTGTTCAGAGTAGCATGATGAAATCCTGCTTTGTCTTGCATGATTTGTCAGTCAGGTGCTAGCAGATACACTACTGTGTTATCTCAGAGTGCTTGTGTACAAGTAACTCTTTGAGTAATCTAATGCTTCACCATAACACGAGCATCATTTATCTTATCACCTAAGCTATTATATCATATTACATCATCATCATAACAAGTGAGACACAGTGCCATTAAGTTTTTTTTCTTTCATCCAAGACTAGGACTTGAACTGTTGCTTGTTTTTGCTCATTGGCTGGTGCTCAGCACCTGAGCCGTATCTCCAACTAAAGGGCCATTAACTTTTGAGAGAGAAAGAACATTCACATAATTTTTATTACAAGCTGTGGTACTAATTCTTCTACATTATTATTGTTGTTAATTTCTCAAAATGTCTAATTTGTAAATTAAACTTCATTACAGGTATGTTTGTGTAGGAAAACACATATTGCTGTACATACAGGAGTTGGTACTATGGTCTTAAGCATCCATGGTAGATGTTGGAATCTATCTTTCAGATAAAGAGGGGGAAGAGCTACAGTAATATTTGATTAAACATTTAGGCACCAGGGATCTCACAAGTTGAACTATAAAGGTAATGGTTTAATAAATCTTTCCCCGGGGATTTTGATGCCACCTTTTCTTTCCTGACATGATATTATTATTTTACCCTGGCTCCCCCTCCTCATGAAATCATTTATTTTGGGGGGAGTCCGGTCGTGGGGCCTGAACTCTGGGGCTGAGTGCTGTCCCTCAGCTCTTCAGCTCAAGGCTAGCGCTCTACCACTTGAGCCACAATGCCACTTCTGGCTTTTTTTCTTTTTGCTTATGTGGTACTGAGGAATCGAACCCAGGGCCTCATGCATGCAAGGCAAGCGCTCTACCACTGAGCCACCTTCCCAGCCCTGTGAAATCATTTTCTTAAGTTGGGTAAATTTGTAATACTCTGAATACTAACCTCCTTATGAATCTGTGTCTGATCTTTTGTTCCCCTATGTACAGTATTCTTCCTACCACTTCTCTGCTTTGCTTCCTCAGCTACTCTACTCATCTTTAAGAGTCACTTAAACAGGTCTGGGAAGATGGCTCCATGGTAGAGTACTTGCCTTGCATGCATGAGTTTGTGGGTTCGATTCCTCAGCACCACAAACACAGAAAAAGCTGCAAGTAGGTGCTGTGGCTCAAGTGGTAGAGTGCTAGCCTTGAGCTGAATTGCACAGGGACAGTGCCCAGGCCCAGAGTTCAAGCTCCATAACGGACAAAAAAAGTCACTTAAACAAAATCACTTATTTTATTCATTCATGTTTAAAGCTGATCCTGGGGCTTGAACTCAGGGTCTGGGTCTGGGCACTGTCCCTTAGATTGTTCTGCTCAAAGCTGTCTCTCTACCACTTGAACCACAGCTCTATTTCTGGTCTTTCTGGTGTTTAATTGGAGATGAGTCTCATGGAATTTTCTGTCTGGGCTGGCTTGGAACCTCCATCCTTCTCAGCCTCTAGTATAACTAACATTAATGGCATGAGGCACCAGCACCTAAAAGCTACTTCTTGAAGATCTCTCCTCCTTCCTCTGTGCTTCCTCGGGGGTGGAAGTGGTGGCGGTGGTGGTGGTCTTCTTCTTCTTCTTCTTCTTCTCTTCCTCCTCCTCCTCCTCTCTTCTTCTTCTTCTTCTCAAAGGTATTGTCATTCAATGGAGCAATTTTGAATAATGTCTTAATCAATATCACCTCTTTCAATATTGTCACTCATCCCTCCCAACCCATCCCTTCTTTCACGTTTCTTAATTTTGTAAGACATACATTGAATTCTTGACCTCATTCTCCCTTTCTTTTTCTCTCATTCATCGACCTCTCTTTCCTTGGCCCCATTCCTTCCAACTCCCATTTCCTGGGTGCTTATTTCATTGAACTTTGACTCTCCAAAGAATTTCACTACTTGAATTCTCTATTGAATCTACCTTATTTCAGTTAATACATTTGTATACATTTGCAATTACCTGACATATTTGCTTTCATATTTATAAACTAATTCTAGCTTCCACATATGAGAGAAACATGGATCCTTCATCTCGCTTGGCCAGACTTACTTCACTTTGCATAATTTTTCCAGGTCCATCCATTTCTTTACCAATGATACATTATCATTCTTCCTAATGGATGAGTGAAATTCGATTGTGTATTTATACCACATTTTCTTGATCAATTTGTCCATTGAAGGGCATCTAGACTGATTCAACAATTTGGCAATTGTGAATTGTGCTGGTAGCTTTACTCTACTCTGGTTTGTAATCTTTTGGATAAATGCTCAAGAATGTAATTACTGGATAGTTACATGTTTATAATTTCTTGAAGAATCGCCATATTGCTTTCCGGAGTGGTTAAAAAAAGCTTACATTCCCACCAACAGTGTATTAGAGTTCCCTTTGTTCTATCCTTTCCAGCATTTGTGATTGTTTATATTCTTGATGATGGCCATTCTAACTGGGGTGAGGTGGAATCCCAATGCTGTTTTGACTTGCATTTCTCTTATGGCCACAGATATTAAGCATTTCTTCACTGTTGGCCATTTTTACTTCTCCTGAAAAGTCACTCTTTACCACACTAGCCCATTTATTAATTGGGCTGTTGATTCTTTGAGGGTTTAGTTTTTTAAGCTCTCTGTATATTTTGGATGTTAAGCCATTTTCTGATGTATAGCTGGCAAAAATCTTCCATTCTATAGGCTTTCTTTTTATCTTCTTGGCTATGTCTTTTGCCACTCAGAAATCACATTTATCAGCACATGGCTGCCTTGTCTCTTCCATTAGGATGTGAATATCTTAGTATGACCGAGACTTAACTCATTTTTATATTCCATCACCTGATGAGGCCCTTGGAAACCCAGGTTCACAATGACTTATTATTTGAATGATTATTTGCTGGATGAAAGTTATATATTAAAAATCCTATCAGGTGTGACTGTAGTGAAAACGAGTTTTAAAAAGACCATGGATATGGGCTATGTATTCCCATGGGGTCTGGGGGGTAGTCCACATGGGTCATCCTGGGTAGCAGAGGAGTTTCTTGTAAGGATGTGGGAACAGAGAAAGAATAAAGCTGATAACAAGTATTATTTATTTTACTTTATGTTCTTAGGGTGATCCCTCACATATCCTCTGCTCTCATAAATTCATTTCTAAGATAATAAATTAATTGAAAATGAGGTCTCACTGCTATAACAACCAGATTTTGTTTGCTTAGTGTTATTTCATCTAGAATGATGAAATTCCATTAAATTAGGTATTTTTCTAGATTCCTTTACCAGTTGTATTTATTTCTACATGAAGCTCTTATGAGCAGCCCAAGTAACTTAAGAGAAGCCCCCAGCCCTGCTTACCTTCATTTTATGCTATGGACTCTGTGGTGAGAAAAATGAGTTTAGAACTTCCTATTTTTTAATGAAATAGAAAAAAAACAACATGCCAGGAGAATAATATATAATATACTTGGACAATGAGAAATGCAGAAATGAGGTGGTATGATTACAGTTCTACAGGCTGCTTCTCAGATATTTTGGATTTAAAGTCTCCAAATATCCAACTCACCACACCAAGTTTCCTTAAACTTTTTTTATGTGCATAATTGAATGCTCAGCTGGATGCTCTACTCTACAGTCTTGATTTCCTTCCTAATTGCACAATGGCTGAGCTCTTACAATACCATATTTCTCTTCATTTGCATTTACACAATATACTTCACCATGGGCTTCAAATGCACCATTTGACTGTCGAATTCTGTCTCTGTCTTCAGGATTCTTATAATGGCTGAGTCCACAAATAGAGAAAGTCTAGGGGAGAGCTACTATAATCACAATATGAGACTGTCTTCTTACAATCGGCCAATATTCAGCTGGTTTCTGAGGTGATGCTGTGCAGTAATTCAAATGGAAGAACACAGCAATAAGTAGAGGGAAAGAACACCCAAGGTGATCATTTAGAAATCATTTTCAGGTCAGAATAAAAGAACATGGGACTTGTTTTATTTTATTCCAAACACCATATAATCAAAAGGGTCTCAGACTCTCTAGGAGTTCACTACATGGGGTTGCTTTATGTACTGTTGAACAAAGCTGGAAAGAATTCTTGCCTTGCATTCCCTTTCTAACCCACATGCTTGTTTTCAAATAAAATGAAGGGGTCTCTACAGTCAAATAATATAATTTCAGAAACTTCAGTTTCTACAGATGACCTGTTGATCAAATGTAGCACATACTTGAGGTAGCAAAACGTATTTGTAATGTAATCTATTATATGTGCAACATTATGAGATTAGAACATATTATTCTTTAAATTAAATAAATAAGCAAGAGTTCTGAATAGCAAAATTGCTGGAATCAGAGATGATGAGTCTTGATGGGTTTATTCTGTATTGGCTTGCATTAATTATTCCTTTACATCAGAGTTGTTCACTTTTATACTGTTGATATTTTGGCCAGATAATTCTTGGTTGTGGGTGTCTGAACAGTGAACTGAAGGAGGATTAGCAGCTTCTCTGGCCTCTACCAACAGAACTTTCCCAGTTAGGATAGCAAGAAAAATATCCAAACATTGCTAAATGGCTTCCAGGGGCAAAATTTGGCGGAGAACCACAGTTCTGAATTAATAATTTTTGTGGCTGTGACAATCTTACTTGAGCAATATTTTTTTTTACTCAGGAAGTATAAATTTAATGAGATCTAAATAGGTCTAAAGTGTTGGGGTTTGGCTTGTACTGTGGAGACTGAACATTTATTAAATACTTCCAAATTTACAGTCAAAGTAACCCACAGTTTAAGAATGAATGTAGTGAGTTTCTTTCCATTCTATTAGTCAGAATTCTTCAAAGAAATAAAATCAATAAGATTGAAGGTAGATGGATAGGTAGGCAGGCAGGTAGATAAATATTATCTAATATACAGATGGATAAGTAGGTTTATTATGAGAACTGTCTCATGAACTTATGAAGGCTGAACATATTAATGATATATACTGTTTATGAACCATAAAAGTGGCTGATATAATTCAGTCCAGAGAATGAAGACCAGAGGTGAAGGAATGCTGGTATAAGTTTGAGTCTAAAGACATGAGAACATGGAGTTCAGATGTCCAAGGTTAGGACATTCTTTTGGGATTGCCTCAGTTGAAGAGGAGAGAGAATTTATCTTTTCTCCATCTACTTGTGCTATCTTCCTTCAATAGATAGAATTATGGTGCCTGCCCACATTAGAAAGAGTGAACATGACTTGTCTAGTGGCTCAAATACAAACCTTTTCTAGAAGCATCTTCATAGACAGACCCAGAAATAATGTTTTACCAGTTATCAGGGCATCCCTTAGTATAGTCAAATTGGCATAGAATTAGCTATCACATCTGGTCAATTGTCTCAGACTTTCTTAGCTCTCTCAGTATAAACCAAACAGAAACAAAGACCACTTACCCTTATGGGCTTTCTAGAGAAAAAACTTTTGATTCTATCAATCAAATGCAAATAGATTATTACCAATGCTTTGAAATCCTTATCTTATCAATCAAGTATCACTAGTGAGACTGCTCTGTAATATTTTAAATTAGAAACAAAATTTTATGCTTTTTTTGATGATTCACAAGTTGGCTTTATAAATCTGTACTCACCTGGAGTTATAAACCTGGGGTTTAATTTATGGACCCTGCCAGCAAACCTTAGTAGCCTGCTTTTGATTTATAAGTCTCTCTTCTTTTTAATGATGGTTGTCGCCAAATGGTTTTTAGTGTTTTATAAGTCCAAAAATTAATTTCCATATCCTTAAATGGGTTTACAAATCCTAATATAGATTTACAAGTCCTGAAACAGATTTTTAAATCTTGCCAATAAATCCTAAATAAAAGGACTTGATTTACAAACCTGGATTTTGCACCTGGATTTCCAGGAAGTGATTTATAAATCAGGATTGAATACACCCCTGGCAGAGGGAGCTCGCACGCTCTCTGGGAAGTCCTGATTTCCACACGAAATTTCAGAGGCCTGATTTGCAGGCCAGCAGCCCTGAGTTGGCCAGGCTCCTCTGGCTCTGACATGCCCTTGCTGGTAAGGGGAAAGGGCTACATCCCTCGGGCTGGCTAAAAATGGACTCTAATCAGACCGAAGACAGCAAGCCATTCATCTTCTTTGTCAGAAATGGAAAGTGACTTCCAGATAGTGGAGACTGCTAGTTGTACCTGAGTAAATCATCCAAGGTACAGGGCAAGGCACAGAGGGAGAGTCTAGTCAACATCAACACTTACATTATGTAGCAGAGAGAGACAATAGAGAGAGGCCAGGTTGAAAATAGTACATGCATTGCTGCTCACACGGAAAGAACTAGGGAGGGGTGTTTGTGCTTGGTCCCCTTACCATCATAATGCTGCTGAAGATATTTGGCCTAAGAAAGGAAGTACACCAATCTGGTGATAGTGGTTATTCTGGGGAATGTGTGCATTTGGGGTGGGGGTGAGGGTGGGGTGTTTGGAGAAAAAGGAGAAAAGTTCATTCCTACTTTTTTCCTTCCTGGGCTATGTGTGTGATGTTTGCAACCATCATGTACTAATTTCATGACTGAAAGAAGGGTGAGTCAGAAATGTCAAGAATACAAGCAAAATGAGGATGACCTCCTCTCCTTCCCCCTCCTCCCTCCTCTGCCTGTCTCTCTCCCATCCCTTTCTTCCTCCTGTGCCAATAGGAGCCTGCCCTAGCATGGGCCTCTTCTAGTACTGGCATTTCGCTTCCACTCTTCAGATCTCCCTAGGTGTCCCCTTATACTGGTAAAGCAATGAGGAATAGCATGCTTTCTCCAAAAGAATATAGATATAGGGTTTGAACTCAGGAGTTTGTGCCTGATATGCAAGCACCCTATAGTGTGAGTCATATTTCTAGCTCTTTTGGCTCTGGTTATGGGGTAGAATTTCACTTTTTGCCTGAGTTGGCCTTGTCTGAGTTGCCTGGACTGATATCCCCCAATTTAAACTTCTTGCCTGAGCTAAGATTATAGGCACGTGCCACTATGTTTATAGTTTTCTGTTAAGATTGTGGGAGCCATGGACATCTTTTAATATGTTTTCTATTGTAAAAATACTGTACAGAGGGGTTACAGTTACATGAGCAAGGTAATGAGTACATTTCCTATCAAGCATTGTTACTTCCTCCTTTGTTTTTCTCCTACCATCCCTTCCCTCCCACCTTCACCACTACACTTACTCCCTTACCCCCGCCTAAATTGTAAAGTTTGTTTATCAACATAGTGTCTTGTACATCTCATTGATGCAATGGGTCAACCTGTATCCTTATTTAAGCATGTTGTTTTTTTCCTCCCCTCCCCTAATTAGAGAAGTGTATATCAAGATGCAGGCCACCGACATCAAATAGTGAAAACAGGTTTTACAGTGGGGGAGAAACATACAAAGAAATAAAAAGATCAAATGGTACATTATAAATATGTGAGAAACAGCAAGAAAGAAAAAAACCACTTGTGTCCTTACCTTGGGGTTCATTTCACTAAACATCATCTTATATGGTCATAGTACATAGGTTTTGACCTTTTCTGCATGTCCTAGACATATACTAGTTATTGCAAATAAGGGAAACCATGGACCTATGTTTCTTTGGGCCTGGCTTACTTCACTTAAAATAAATTTTTCCAAGTCTTTCCATTTCCTAACAAACGGGGTGACATCATTCTTTCTGATGAAGGCATAAAATTCCATTATATATATATATATATATATATATATATATCTGTCTCTATCTATCTATCTATCTATCTATCTATCTATCTATCTATCTATCTATCTA
>NW_012267248.1:15391399-15421344 GCF_000151885.1 Dipodomys ordii | reverse complement strand
ATCTATCTATCTATCTATCTATCTATCTATCTATCTATCTATCTATCTATATCACATTTTCTTGATCCATCATGGACATTTTTGCCTTGGTGTTGAACAGTGAAACTTCTGATCTCTGCCTGTCAAGGTAGATAGAATTGTAGGTATAAACCACAAGCACTTAGCTTTCAAAGAATATGTATTCTTTAAATATACTTTTGTCTGGTCCAGACAATATCTGGGTACACTTTGGGCTTTCAGTTCCAAGTGCAAGGATCTATGTCCATGATACTATTTGCCACCCCATACATAGACCTTTGTTGTTGTTGGTGGTGGTGGTGGTGATGGTGGTTAAGGGACTTGAACTTGGCCTGGGATCTGTCCCTGAGTGTTTTTTTCTGAAGGCTATATTCTGCCACTTTGACTCACAGCTCCACTTCTGGTTTTTGAGTGGTTAATTGGAAATAAGAGTTTTATGAGAACTTTATACCTAGGCTGGCTTCAAACTGCAATCCTCAGATCCCAGCCTCCTGAGTAGCTAGAATTACAGGTGTGAGCCACCGGCCCCCAGCATAGACATTCTTACTGAGAGGCCTGGCTATATGCTACTGAAGGTATCTTTGCTGCTGTGTTATATCTCCCTTTGGAATTTCTTTGAAGCTCTGTCATTGATAGCCTTCCTTGAAAGTCTGTTAGTTATTAGATTCTCTCTCCTCAGCCCTTTCTCTGTATAACTTGTTCTTGCTCTGGTATGTACAACTCCTCTGAGCCAAGTTGTACCCTTTCACACTTCTGTGTAATCCTCTGAAAGAATAAGTTCACTCTGATACTAATTTTTTGCTTGCCTCTTTTTATAAAACCTTCCAGATGTCTGTCTTCAGAGTGCTCTTTCAAATGATCGCGGTAGCTGTTCCTCACCTACTGGTCAATTATGTACCTCCTTACCTGATGTCTCTCATTTTTGACGAGAACATCTTCAAATTTAAAATCAGAAACTATCAAATTTTAGTCCTGTCTCCATTACTTGCTCAAATGAAGCATGATGGGCCTTGATTTATTGAAATGAGAATATATTTTAACTCTTTTTTACACACTGAATACAGAGAATATAATGTTAAAATGAGATAAAGTGGGAGAAAATGTTTTATGTACTTTCTGGGCCATGTGATCGTAAGCTACATATTATAGCTTTAAAGTTCAGGGTTTGAAAAGTTTTAGTGTTGCTGTGGCACCATAGCTTAAAGTAACGGATGGTGATTTAGATCGTAAATGCAACTTAAGTTATATAGTGCATGAATTTGAATTATGTAAATTTGAAGTAGCCTAATATAAATATGAATAATGTCTTATTTTACATGCAAAATTTGAGTCCTCTAAATTACAAAAAAAAAGGTAGCTAAAACTGTACCATTTGAAAGCTGTTGGGCTGAGTGAATTATAAACTGTATGTGACATTGTTACTGGCACTGACAGAGAGAAAGCAGTCATTCTTTGTCAAAAAAACCTGAACCATGCCTTGCTCCATGTGTTGAAATGTGCTATTTTAAATTCACTTCATTGTAATGAAACAATAGAAAGAGCCAATAGAAATGTCATTCAAACTTTCATCTAGCAGTGGTGTCAGCATTAGGGCTAAGAATTGCACTTCTACTTTGTCTTTCCAAGTACCTTGCAATGTAATTTTGGTGTGATCAAATACCATTGTTAATGGGCAATTATTGGGCAGGAAGAACTTTGGGAAAGATTTAGTAAATGAAGAAGAAATAGCGAAGAAGGATTCTTTCCAATTCCTGAAAGTCATCCTATATTTCACCAAGAGTCAGAGGAAAGAGTTAAGAAGACTGTCGGATAAACTTCCTGTGACATTCTCAAAGACTGTAATGAATATAGTGAATACTCTGAGAGGGAAACAATGTAAATATATTCCTAGAAGGAAGTAGTCTTGAATTTTACAAGTTGAAATATCTCTTTAGGAAAACCTACCTTAATACAACTGGATTTTCCTGCAAGTGATGATGATATGGCTGCTATCTAAGATTTAGGACTAGATACTGAATACAGAATAGGTAAGACTGTGAAATTGTTCTCTCATTTCTAAGCCCTTTCTGTGTTTACAATTATGTGACTTCTTCCTCCTTCTGCTTCTCTTCCTCTTTTTTTTAATTTCTTCTTCCTCCTCCTTTTCTTTTGTATCTACTTCTGCTGCAGCTTCCTTTTCTTTTTGTGATACTATAGTCTGAACCTAGGGCTTTTCTCTTGCTAGATAGGTGTACTTCTACTGGAGTAACATCGACAGCTCTTTTGTGCTGGTTGTTTTTGAGTTAGAGTATTGCTTTTTGTTCAGGTTAGCCTGGACCATGATTCTCCAATTTATGCTTCCTGCTGTAGGTGGGATAACAGGTGCACACGACCATCACACCAAGTTTTTATTGATTAAGATGAGGATTTTTCACGTAATTTTGTCATGGTAGCCTCAAACCATGAACTTTCTCATCTCTACCTTCTGAGAGCTAGGATTACAGGAGTGAGCCACAAGTGCCTTGCCCATGATTGACTTCTTGAAAGCAGGAAGAGTTCATTCTTATCACTGCCCTCAATATTTAGTAAAAACAAAAAGAAAAAAAACAAGGACTCAATAGATATCTTGGAATAATTTATTTTAAAATACATCTGTATTGTATTGTCTATAGATTGTACTAAAAATTTCACTCCACAAATGATTTTCAAATATTATTCAAACAGATAGGATGCTTTGTTCTTATTAAAGCCACTGATTTATATCTGGCCTTAGAGTTAAGATTTAAGGGCACTTGTTGATTGCAAAATGATTGTCCAAATCGTTGCTTATTGTCAGAAACATGAAACACTCAGCAAACACTATAGCATGCTAAATAGAAACTCTCTAGTCTAAGTCTTAGCAGGGACCATATAATTTATTTATGTCCATATATGTCTTAAGAAGAAGGGATATGAATCTTTAGTTTTAAAATTTCAACTATGATATATTTTATTGATATTATTGGGCCCCAAATTGTCAATGTGTCTATATAATTTTTAAAGTCCTTTTATACACTTCATAATTTTTAGTGTTCTCAAAAATATATTAAAAAAGGTATAACATTCTGGGAAAAAAAGAAACTCTCTAAACAAGTAAATAAGATAGTCCCATTTGTTGTTGTTGTTGTTTGTTTTTGGCCATTCCTGGGCTTGAACTCAGGGCCTGAGCACTGTCCCTAAGCTTCTTTTGCTCAAGGTTAGCCTTCTACCACTTGAGCCACAGAGCCACTGCTGGCTTTTTCTGTTTATGTGGTACTGAGGAATCAAACCTGGGGCTTCATGCATGCCAGGCAAGCATACTACAAGTAAGCCACATTCCCAGCCAATAGTCTTATTGCTGTATAAAAATCTACAGACTTGAAAACCTTTATAGTAGAAGATGTCGAATGAAATTATTTATGTACATTATTGAATTTTATGAGCAGGGCTACAGTCATGTATATCCAGGCAACATTGCTATTTCCCCCTGCATCCATGTTACTAGCAAACACATGGCATGTGTTAATCGGGGGAGAACATAAAACGTCTCCAGATATGGTCTTGAAGTAGCCATGAGGACATTTTACAAAGGTATGTGCCTTGTCTTCATGAGAACAGAGTTCAAAGGATTGTGAAGTAGATGGGAAAATAAAAAGCTTACATATAATGTTACTCACTTTGAACTAAAATTTCACATTTTTATTTGCTGTGAGTACAGACAATGTAACACACATATTTAGTAGTAAGTGGTGTTTGTGAATTTGACAGTGTTGATGCAATTATCTTTTCTTTTCTCTCCCCCCCCCCTCTGGTTAAGGAGGTTCAACTCAGGGCCTGGACGCTGTCCCTGAGCCTCTATGTGCTCATGAATAGTGCTTTACCACTTGAGCCACAGCCCCACTTCTGGCTTTTCTGAGTAGTTTATTGGAGATAAGAGTCTCATGAACTTTTCTGCTTGGGCTGGCTTTGACCCATAATCCTCAAATCTCAGCCTTCAAGTAGCAAGGATAACAGGCATGAGTCACTGGTGCCTAGCTGATACAGTTATCTTAAAGTACCACCTGTCTGTCTCGACTTTTCAAAATTAAGATCACTAATAGACAAATCTACTGCAACAAGTTAATTTACTACATTCAGTAACGTATAGATTATTATACTTAAGACCAATTATACATTATATATACATACATTATGATCAATTATAATTGGTTTTCTTTGTAGTTCTGTAATCTTGTTTTGTACTGGTAAGAAATTTCTAAGAATACATGCAGAAGCTTCAGAGCATTATCTCAGGGATTCAGCAAAGGCTAAGAAAACCTGGTCTAATGGCCATAGCTAGATTACTATTTATTTTGGAATTAACTGCTTGTAAAATTTGAGCCCCAGAAGTCTCATTCACAGTTGAAAAGGTTCCTTTAATGACTGAGTATAATATAATTATAAATGGAGACTGTGTGCCAAAATTATCTCTATGAGGAAAGATTTTATAATTCTTGGTTTTTTTTGGGGGGGGGAGGGGTTGATTGTGGGGCCTGAGTGCTGGGCTTGGGTGCTGTCCCTCAGCAATTCAGCTCAAGGTTAGCATTCTACCACTTGAGCCACAGTGTCACTTCTGGCTTTTTCTGCTTATGTGGTGCTGAGGAATTGAACCCAGGACCTCATGCATGCAAGACAAGCACTCTACCACTGAGCCATCTTCCCAGCCCCAATTCTTTATTTTATTGTTTTTGTTTATTGACTGCAAATGACTTTTGAGTATATCTCTTTGGACCTTCTCAGCAATAGATAAGTGATATTTTTTTACAAAGCCACACAAAGCAGAGCCATACCCTTGATTCTTTGCTTAATGCACAAATATGAGATTTGCAATAATGGTTATGCTTTTTGCAAAGTAATGGTAGTAACAATGATTCTTAAAGTGCCTTTTGTTCATTGAAATGAATTATACTTGTTGCATTAAAAATATTTCCTAACTATATATGGCTATTTCTTTGCCAAGTGCTGACCAGGCCTGGCCTTCCTTTTCCAAGTTGACAGAAGGCTTCAGGTTGAAAGGGATTTGGACTTGAAACTGAATTTCTAATCTGACCAGTTCCCCAAATGGGGCTCCAGTTCTTGGCAAAAGTACTCCCTGAATATTTCCAGAAAGTCATCAATTATTCAGAGGGACCTTTCAAATGCCAACAGCTTAAATAAGAAAATGTGCCATAGCAGAAGGAAGCAAGAACAGTAGGTCACAGGCTGACTAGATCCTGCTAGAAGTAAATTTCCCTTAGCAGAACGTTGGTCCCCAGAAAGGTTTTCTATTTAGTGACTCCAAGGTGGGGACTATGCCAGGAGGGATTCTGAGCACTGAGATTTCAGCCCATCAGTCTTAAGCTGGGTAGCCTCAGTACTGATTCTTTCTGTCTCACATTGCATTCTCTGAGAGGTACTAGCAAATCCCATGAGACTTTCTTTATTAGAGTTGCATTCTTCTATGACATAACTCTAGCTTTATGTTGATAGAACTTTTTCTCCCCAAATTTAAGGTTTTGGGAAAAGGCTGGAGGTAAATTATTGTCTTCTCTCTGTATCATTTATGTATATATATATATATACATACATATATATGTATATCATTTATATATATACATATATATGTATATATATATGTATACATATAATTTCATGGTTACTATGTGCTGGAATTTATGATTGCTATATTTGCCCCAGGAAAATTTAATGGATTCAATGGACAACAATGATTGGAGGTGCTTGAATTAAGAAATCCATGCCTTAGGGCTAGGAATACAGCTTAGTGGTAGAGTGCTTGCCTATCATGCATGAAGCTCTGGGTTCAATTCCTCAGTACCACATAAACAGAAAAAGCCAGAATTGGTGCTGTGGCTCAAGTTGTAGTGTGATAGCCTTGAGCAAAGGAAGTGTCCAGACCCTGAATTCCAGTCCCAGGACTGGCAAAAAAAAGAAAAAAAGAGAAAAGAAATCTGTTCCATAAAGGAAGTACAGTAATTATAGTAAGTTGGCTAGTCAACTTGGAATCTGTCTTCCAAAATATCATTAGAATCAATATGCCTATTTTTGTTTTGCATTTTTAGTTGTAAAAGAACATAAATGGTAAGTGCTTCACAGAACATTGTTATTACACTCAGCTTAAATGAGGTTATGCATCAAAAGGAGACAATACCTTTTAGCAATGTGAAGGGTTGGCTACTTCACTAATGGAACAACTCACGCCTACTCAATAGCCTTGTTGTGTATGCAACCAAATGATAAATTGCACCATATCACAGACCTTTGGGTCACCCCAGGATGAATCCTGAGTATGAAATTAATGGCATAATTAAACGATTATGGAAATTAAGAAAAGTTAACACATGAGCGCCTTCAAGGAAAGAGTGGATTTTACCACGGGTCTTAAAAAACAGGCAGAAAGGACAGATGAAAAGGAAGAAATATGGTTTCTGATAGAGGGAGAGTGTAACAAGGAATTAGTGAATATGACATATCTCCAAGAAACAGTGAGGCATAGGGTACAGTGTAGCCCATGGCGTTTGTATGACAGACTGAGAAGATGGCTTTGTGGGTGTAGGTTGGATGATAATGTGGATAATCTTCATCTAGTTGGCAGTTGGGGAAAAATGAAATGCATTTTAAGGGTGTCAGATCTGTGCTTAGGAAAATTAATTTGGTAGTGTGAGATGCAGAGAATGCAGACACTTAAGCAGAGAGGGAGTCCCAGTAGAAAATAGGGTAAGAATTTAACACCTACTTTAGCACTTGGCTCTATACAGCTAAGAATGTTGTGATGACGTAAAGGATACCTGTGGCAGTGGAATGGGGAGGCATTCAAAGTGTTGTACAAGAATGATCTTACGGGGCTGGGAAGGTGGCTCACTGGTAGAGTGCTTGCCTTGCTTGCATGAGGTCCTGGGTTCGATTCCTCAGCACCTTATAAGCAGAAATAGCCAGAAGTGGCGCTGTGGCTGAAGTGGTACAGTGCTAACCTTGAGATGAAGAGCTGAGGAACAGCACCAAGGCCCAGAATTTAAGCCTCATGACTGACCAAAAAAACCCCCACAAGAATGCATCTTACACTCTCAGCACTAGCTTTAAAGGAATCAGGGAAGAAGTGACTATGATGTAGCTAGAATTAAAAAAAAAAAAAAAGGGTATATGTCTGAGTCAAGCAGAAAAGGTCAGATAAGGTGATGTTAGGGAAATGAACGCTAAGATATGTATTCAAATATTTTTTTTTCTTTCATGCGATTGTTTCTAACACACTTATAAGATTATTTCTTTGTTACTTTGTATGTCCCTCCCCTACAGTATAACCCCTACTTTCACTGTAATTGATGTCAGTATAATTTGTGGAGGGGAAGGGGAAAAACAAATTGTTTAAATAGGGATACAGGTGGACCCATTGCAACAATGAGATGTACAAGTCGTTATGTCGAAAACGAACTTTACAACTTTGGTGGGGGGTAGGGGGAGCGGGGAGGATTGGGTGGGAGGGGCAGGGGAGGATGGGAAGGGATGGGAAGGGGAAACAAAGGAGGAGGCTACAATGCTTCATAAGAAATGTACTCATTATCTTGCCCATTTAATTGTAACCCCTCTGTACAGTATTTTCACAATAAAAATAAATAAATAAATAAAATAAAAAATAAAAAAAGGAAAAAGAACTGGTTACTCAGGAGGCTGAGATCTGAGGATTGTAGTTCAAAATCAGCCCTGGCAGAAAAGTCCATGAGACTTGTATCTCCAATTAATACCAAAAACCCGAAAGTGGCGCAGTGGCTCAAGGGGTAGAACATTAACCTTGAGCACAAAAACCAAGAGACAGTGCTCAGGGATGAGTACAAAGCCCCAGTGCTGGCACCAAGAAAGAAAGAAAGAAAGAACAAGAGAAGAGAGACAGCAAAGAAGGAAAGAAAGGAAAGGAAAGAGATGAGAAGAAAAACAAAAAGGAAGCAAGAAGCTGCCCTGTGGGGTGAGGGGATGCATGAGTTTAGTAGTTTGTTATATCAGTTATATCAGTGTGGGGTATTCACCATATGAATGCAGGTTCCATGAGACTTGTGAGCGGAAACGTTCAGCTGGATATTAGAGATTTGGGTAAGAGGAGGGCACAGAATCAGTGGAGGGTGAAAAAGTATAGTAAAGGGGCTCATCAACTGTACTGGACAGTGATGAAAGTGAACTAAGCAACTCAAGGGCGGTGATGGGAGCGAGGGAGAGAGGGAAGGAGAGAATGAGAGAGAGAAACTGAGAGAGAGAGAATGAGAGTGAGAACGAGAGAACAGCTAATATTAAGCAAAATGAAAGAAATGTACATATAACCCGGTCTGGAAGAAATAGTTATGTTGTTAATATTTGTAGTGTTAAACTTTTTTCTTACATAAAACTTGAGATTTGTCTATTTTTCCTTATTCATAAGCTTCATAGATTAGAATGATGATGATTATCATTGTGAATGTTAAAACGCCTTTGTAACTTTAGCTAAGTATAACTATGACACAGTATTGTGAAATTAATGTAATTACTTAATTGCAACAAAGAAATCTTTGGAAAAAAAGAAATTTGGCTATGAAGCAAGAAAAGAGATATAGCATCATCTCAAAGGAAGTATTGCTTGGATGTGGAAATTCACAGGCTTCTTGAAAAGATAAAGCTGAGGTTCAAACATGAGCAAACCTCAATGGTTAGGGCAGAGCTGGGGTTGAAGGACTATGGGACGGGAGTCTAGAGCCTGAGGTCTGACAGTGCACTCTTCCAATGAGTCTGAGGCAGACTCTGCTAGTAGGGAGGGGGGAAAGTAGTCGTTAGCATTATTGGGACAGAGTTTAAATAAGTGGCCCCAATGTTACCAGATACTTTATTTTTATTTTTTTTTTAGAGAGATCATGAATCCAGGTTCTAAGAGTCAAAGGATTGTAAAACATGAAGTCAACCTAAAAAAAAAAAAAAAAAACACTGTGGAATAAATAGAACAAACAGGCAGTCCTGACCTCAACTAAGGATATAGAATTTTTTTTTTCCTCTGAAGAAAATAGAAATGTAGTAGTCCAAGAAGAAGAACGGAACTGATTTCCTATATTTCTGTTGATACAATGGCAAGGGAGGTGATCATGTGACTCTAGAAGTTAAGGCAAAGAAGTGAATCCTCTGATGAGTCGGGGGAGGGGCAGGGAGAGAACAGTGGCTTTCTAGAGAGTAGTTGGACCAGCAAGGAGTTTCAGAAGTCAAATGAAGAAATAAATAAATCTCCAAAGAGGTGGGAGAAATTCCGAGAAGTTTTTGCTGTGTTGGTAATCTTCCACTGCTATGCTGTGATGGCAGATGGAAAGATTTTAGTAGCTAGGACCACTGATTAAGAACATTTCATGAGGAAAATAAAAAAGACTTTCCAAATTACTACATTATTATGAGTGAATTAGGAGAGCAATTTGATCACTTGGAAAGTGCTCCTCTTTCAATAAATGTAAAATATGGATTCTTGCTGAGATTTCTAAGCCGCTTCATCTAAATTATATGCTAAAGTAGAGAAACAGATGTTAAATATGATTAAAAGCAATTACAAATTCCATCGTACAGTACTGTGTTTTACTTACATTAGTCTCCCTGCTAGCTTAGGTGCCATCCGTTTTGCCTTTATTTCCTGTTCATAACTCCAGGGTAAGCAACATGGGGGATTTAAGCTATTCAGCCTGGAGCCTGCCGGGGTTATACAGATTCAAATAGAATTGCCTCAGCAAATTTAAGCAACTAACATAAGACTCACGGGGGAGAGTGGTAGGGGGCATTCTAATTTGGTTCATGAAGCAGATTATCACGTTGGCTGGCCTGACATATCAGTGCTTGTATCAGAATTGAATTTTGACTCAATCCTGGGATGTGATTTTGGTGGATTTTTAGTTTTGTTTGTTTTTTCATCTATTAAAAAGGCTGACTCTATCTCAAGTACACGGTGTCAGAGGCTTACTTACTGATTTATCATTTAGGGATTGGGAAAATAAATGCACTCACTTGGCTTGTACTAGTCCCTTTACATCACAAAAAAGAGACTGTCACAGAATATCCGAGGAAACAACGTAAGGGAAGGTCTATTTTGGGTCACAGTTTCAGAGGTTTTCATCTATGATTGGCTTCACTCATGGCTATGGGCATGGGCATCATGGTAGGAGAAACATTGACATAGGAGGTTGCTCATCTTATAAGATGCAGGAAGTGAGAGCAAGAAGAGGTGTCTGGGAATAAGATGTACCCTTCAAAGGCATGCCTTTCCCCAGTAGTAAATTTCCTCCAACCAAGCTGAACCTCTTCATAGTGCATTCAGCTACAAATTCTTTAATGGATAAACCCATTGATAAGGCAAGTGATCTCATGGCCCAGTCATCACCCAACAGAACAATCAGCTGAGTACAAAGCCTTTAGCACATGAGCCTATGGAGGACGTTGGACAATCAAATCATTCCTCAAGAAAAAGGATGTTAGTTCATACTGAAATTTGAGTGGGCTGGAGTGGAAAAAGAGCAGAATGAAGCAGTTCCTGGGACTAGTTATTCTTGTCATTTTCAGCTCTCCTTTGGACCACTGCTGGGTCAGTGTGGATGCTCCAGTTTTTCCTCCAGATGGCTTTCTCTGTTCACTCATAGAACAAGCGCTTTAAAACTCCTGCCCTCCCTTCTGCTATACTCCTTAGTTCATGCACTTAGTACTTTCTGATGGCCTTGTTAGTTAATCCACTTCAGTTCTTGCTCTCAAGCACTTCAGTTTCCTAGGATTCTCTTCTTAAATATCCTGAGGGGAAAGCTTATTATTTATTTTAAGCTTTCAAGACATATTACTATCATGCCTTGGATTGGCTGGATTTGTATTGGTGGAGATCCATTGCCAGTCAGCTTTAGAGTGGTTTTAGGAGTCACCTGAAAACAAAACATGTCTTCCCTTGGCCAGCAACTGTAGACTTGGAAGATTTATCTGGATGGGCCCATGTGTAATACATTTCTAATAAAATTTCTTGGTATATTTAATGGCTAATAATGGAAGCCTCTCAATAAATATCTACTGGATAAATGACTGACTCGCTGAATTTAATGGAGTAGCTTTTCTTTTAGATGGGTGTATGTGTGAGAAAAACATTTTCACATTTGATGAAAGCAAGGCCACTTATATGTTTTTTAATTATTACAGTTGGAAAACTAAATGAAGAAAAGCTCTTGAGTTGAAGAAGCATCTGACAAAAACCACTCAGATTACTTTCTATGGTTTTAAAGGTAGAAAACACATTAAATTCTTCTTAGTCTCTAATTAACCACAGGTTGTATGCCTTACTATCCCTCCTCCTCCTTGTTTCTTCTCTTTGTGTAAAGTAGAGCCAACAGAGAAATCCAAGTTCATTTAAATATATATCTTTCCTACAAAATGAGTCAATTAATAGTTTAAAACTCTTGATTTCCTGGGACTCAAGTCTCACAAGAAGCTGATTACCATAACTCATTTTGAGTCAACTCTTTCAATTCTAATTAGAATTAGAAGTTTCTGAGGAATCTGAGTACTTATAATTCATTTATAACACGAGGTATTCTTGAGCCATTTATGAGCTTATTGTTTGGTAGTATAAAAGTGACCGCTCCTCAGTTTCTGAATGTATGGGAGATCTCAGCTCTCTGCATTTCTTCCTGTCTTTTATTATCCCCCCCACCCCTTTCTCCATTATTATCTATTCTGAAGTGTTTGGCATGGTCCTAGTGACAGTGTCCTGGTTTCTTATATTTTTCTGAAGTCTTAAAATAACTTAGCCTATTACATTATAGACTGTTAAAGTTGAGCACATTTATTTAGGACGGAGTACATTTTAGAATATTCTCCAAACCCTGCCATCACTTTGCGAATGCCATTAGTGGTTTCCATTTAATGGCAGTTGTGGATGTTGAGAACATAAAAGGCAAAAAGGGAAATGCCATTCTATATCCTGAAGCTATGCTTAGAGGGATCCAGTGATTCCTATTTATAGATACAGTCCCCAGTGATGATACAAGTACTCCAAATTGCATGCTAATCATTTAATGTCAAAGTAGCTATTACAATATTAAATATGGTAAGATTTAGGATAAGAACACACATGGAGCAGACACTGTAGGGGAGGCCAGAAGAGGGCAGCAGAACTGGGAAAGTGGCAGGCCTTGGGTCAAGGGAGAATGAGCAGTGGAGTGGAGATTTTGAATAGAAAGCATAGTAAATTAGTGACAAATTGATAGATAATTTGAGTATAAAAAATGAGTAGTTGTAAGAATCTATGGGATAAACCAGTACACCAACAGAGATCATGTTCACCTTGAACAGTAATTGAATATTGCTATGTTGCCCAATCAGATATGGATGGACATTAAAAACAAATAACTGAAGGAGGCAGGCTGATGACACAGGCAGTAAGATATGAACAAGCTAGCCAAATGTCTCAGGCCAACTTGTCTCCATGTTGTCCCCTTGTCCCCTTTAAAAGCTGGGATCCTGTGTTCAGAGATGCAATAAAGTGTCTGTGTTTGAACACTGAAGTTTTCAATTTGGCACAGAATGTTTGTCAATGCTTTGAAAACACTTTTATTTCTTGTCACAACTGGTGGGTGTTGCTGGTATATAGAGGACAGGGATGCTGTTAAAAGTAGCACACGGTCTAAGGCAGCCCCCACTTCCCAATGAAGAATTACCTGGTATAACATATCAATAGTATAAAAGGTTGGGAAAGCTAATGCACCATCCTACTTCAGGATGTATCTTCTGTAGATTAGCCTCCCATTACAAGCTGATCTATGCGTGTCTACCTTTTCTCTACCTTCCCTACTTCACACATTATTATTTTCTTCCCCATTTATTTTTTTGGGGGCTCAGTTTTGAAAACTGCACCTGAGAAGAATCATACTGAAGTTTCTGAGTGTTCTGAGAATGTTCTTATTAATAATTCAGTTCAATTCAATTCAACAAACATTTGTTGAGTTTTCACTCATAAGTAGTTTGCTGTATTCCCTGCCTAAGGGAATAGAGAAGTAAGCCTGGTTCCTTGTCCCATAAGAGATCATAGTTTAGTATGACAGCCAGACATATACATAATTAATCATAATAAAGTCAGACTACAGTGAAACCCATAATTGAGGGATAACCTAGTTATCAGCTCAAGTCTTTGAGTTAGAGGTAACAGTGCCTCAAATGTCCAATTCTATGTCTGACTGTATGTGAGCCTTGTAAAATATTTGCAAAATAGGGCTTACAGTTTTCTCTCCTCTTCCTCCTCCTCCTCCTCCTCCCCCCTCCTCCTCCTCCTCCTCCTCCTCTTCCTCTTCCTCCTCCTCTTCCTCCTCCTCCACATTTCTCCTCCTCCCTCTTCTTTCTCCTCTTCCTCTTCTTTCTTCTTTTCTTGCTCTCTCTCACATATAAATTCAGTCTGTATTAGTTTGAGCGTAAATCAACCCACTTAAGTTTTCTTTGTATTGCTATAGAATGCCACCCACAATCTCAGGTTATTTTTATGGGCTCTCATTGAGTGTTAATTAATTGTCTTTTCTTTTGTTTTCTCCCTTTCTATCCTTCAGAACAACAGGTTTCTTCGTTATCTTATGATGTGCAGTTCCTCTTCCATTCAGAACAGTTTTGATCCCACCTTCCAACCTAGTCAATTTTAGGATTTTTTTTCTCCTCAGAGAAATGAATTTTCCTTTCTCAGAGAATTTATTCATCTTCCAAACAGTACATTGTTACAAAAAGTGAAATGGTAGTACATGAATAGAAGAAATAAACTGGGAAACAAATTAGATGGGGTCAGGAAAGCTGGCTAGGAAATGGGATTCTGTAGCTGGAAGCATCAACAGACAGAAGGAAGGAATATCAAATATCCCAGGTAAAGCAAATAGCATCAACATGGTGTAGAGCAGACACGTAGGGCAAAGGTGTAAGAATTAATCATGATGACCAAATTATGTTTTGGTCATTATTTAGTGGGAAATCATCATGTGTTTAAGAGTGCATGTGATTTGGTTGAGTGGGAGGAGGGGGAGCAGATGGTTTGAAAATAATACCAGACCCATCCTTCAGAAAGATCATTGTGGATGGTGTGTGGCAGATGAATTACAATGCAATGGAATACTGACCTATCAGGAAATAAGTACAGTAGTCTGAACAAGACTACTCCCCCTAAGAATGGGAAAGGGGAATAGAGAATATTTTCTTCATCCTATTTTTATCCCTTCATGTGCACGTCTTTCCTCTTTTATGATAGAAGGGAGGAGCAAAATACATAGTTTAGTGTCTAAGATCTCACTTTGAGTCCCAGATTTGTGAATTCCTCAGTCACTAAGTCTACAGGGCTGCTGTTTGTGTTGCCCCAAATGTCTATTAGTATGGAGTCATCATGAGCTAGACCATCATTAACAAAGCATCAAATTGAGAAGCCTGTGATAGGTGAGGCAATAATGTAGAGATTTTTCCTATGGTTTCTGTAAGTGGATTTTCTACTCACTTCTTGCTGTGGGTTGACTGTGGTTTGTCACCTTAAATTCAACAGTTGAAGCTTGGTGATATGAGAAGGTGGTACTTTCAAAGGGGAAGATTCTGAGATCATTGGAGAAGCTACCCTTGGCTTAGACTAAGGCATCTTTACTGGAACCTCTGAGCTTTTGTGAGAGTGAGTCATTTGAAGAGTGAGCTCAACTCCTGCTCTTCTGTTTAGTGCTGTAGACTTCTTTTCAATGGTAGTCCTGCAGCCTACCACCTGCATTATATACAGAGCTGAAGCTCCATAATTGTGAACTAAGCAGGCTTTGTTCTTTGGAAAGTTAATCTGCCTCACATATTACATTGCAGTAAATAAAAAAATGGAACAATAGCCAGTTACTACCTACTCAGGAAGCTGAAATCTGAGGTTTGTGGTTCAAAGTCAGCCCAGACAGGAAAGTTCATGAGATTCTTCAGTTAACCTCCAAAAAGTGTAAGAATTGTGGTTCAAGTCATAGATCCCTAACCTTGAGGAAAAAAAGAGATCAATATGCTATTCTTTCCTTCTGATCAACATGCTACCTTTGCTTTATTGAAGTATTTGGGGTAAATTCATTTTAGTTTTTCCCTAAGAGTTCAATATCTGATAAGGCAAAGATGCCAAACGCTAAAGTCCAAAACTATTCCTTCTATTGTTTTCAGAAAGTTGCTGTAACTTGTTCCCTTCAAAAAGTGGGTACTTTTGAAGATCTGACTGTACATTGCATATTTGCTTAACTACGGTAAAAAAAAAAATCTTGTTTTTGAAAGTCTTTGGAATCTTCCCTTTGAAGACACTCCTAATAATTTTCAGGTTCTAAATATTTTCACCTAGCTGCCATTCATTTGCAGAATAACTCTGCAAAATTGGTTTTATACTCTCTCTCTCTCTCTCCCTCTCTCTCTCTCTCTCTCTCTTTTGATGGCTATCATTTGAGGGTCCTGGTGACTTTGTTACTATAGTCTTTCTAGAGCTCTAGTGGAGAATTTCTGGAAGAATCTAGACACTGCCACTTGTCCTAGGGACATTATTTCTGAAGTGAGTCTTTATTTCCCAAGAAAAGAAAATCAGTGGATGTATACCATTTATGAGTTAAAATCTTGGTTGGATCAGATTGTCCTTAAAAAATCAATAACAATATGACAAATAAAACACTGCTTAGAATCAGTAATCATTTACTACATAAAGGCTATGCAAACTTGGGAAATAAGCAACGATTTCCCCCAAACCTTAAACGTTGTGTCTTTGTTTTATTAGTGTATATATTTATTAGTGTATATTTCATTGTCATATTTTCATATGGCTTATAATATACTTTGATCAAACTCACTCCCTCTGTTACTTTCTTATTTTTCTTCCCTCTATGTTTTTAAGGAGCTTGATAAATCTATTTTTATATATGTGTATAAGCTACTTTGATCTTTGTAACCTCCTGTTACTTTCTATTTTTATCCTCTTCCTGCTCCCCACCACCCAGTTTTTTAAACTACCATAACACATTGCTGGTTATTATGAGAGTTGAATCAGATTATGCACGTGACAAAACTTTCTGAATGTAAATTCTACATAGTGTTTAGTTTCATAGTTACTCAACATCACTTATTGTATGTTGGACACGTCATTAAGAGTGGATGACAAAAAGATCCAGGCGATGATAAAATTACAAATACTAATCAAATATCCCTCTTTTTTTGAGATAATTGAGAGTAAGTAAAAGGATGCAAGTAAAGAGGTAGCACTAACTTGTTAAGGGGGTAATTATTTTGTATATAACTATAGGAAAAAAATTCTTCCTATATTTTTTGCCATAAATTTACAACTTAAACTTTACTCTCTAATCTGACTCAGTTTCAGTACAGTATGTAGCAAAAAACACAAGTCGTGTTACCTCTTGAGGAATTCTGGGTTAAAAGTTTTGAAAATGTTGACCAAGTACTGCAAAGGAACTATTCTTTAGAGATTAATTATAAAACACAAGAGATGATAAGCATCTCATGTTTTAAAAGATTAAGTATATCCTGAAGTTTTCCTGTTCTGAATTGCCCACCTCAATTAAATTTGCCTCCCTAGTTCCCACTTGGAAGAGTCAACCCACAGACAATTTGCAAAGATTTCCTATTTGCAGAGATTTCCTCTGTAATTAGGAAAGAGAAAGCATTAGTAATTGAAAACAAAGAAGCTAATCTGTATATTTTGGGTGATTCACAATCATTTGGAGAAGTTATTTCCTCCAAAGTCTAAAGCTTTCTCTAAAAATGCTTCTTGGTTTTTTGCAACATCTCATGCTGTACTTTCTCACTATTGTTTTAGCTAATTCTAGCCTGTATGCTTGACAATCTGACTTTAAGATAACCCTATCTTTGAGAAATCCTTACAACCTAAAGCTGAAGTTGACTACGTGGCAGGCATCATGTTATTTGAAAATGGAGAGGTTTGCTGAAATTAGGGGCTCAAGTTACAAGAAGAAAAGATTAGGGAAAGCCCCAAGAGGGCATGTTAGAAGTTGGAAATTGTGGGTTCAGTCTTGATATTTCCCCTCTAATCGACTAGGTTTATAATGAGAGTCAGGGTAGAGGTATGCAGAAAGGAGAAATTCATTGTCATAAGAAAAATTAAGGAGCGTAAAAAAAGTTTGATGGACCAAAACTAAACTAAGTAAACAAATCAGGGCACACTGATTGAAATCTTTGTTTTAAAATTATTTTATTATTGTCTTTTAAGTTAAAAAATTATCCCAAGTTGTTGTACAAAGGGGGTTCAAATCAACATGTCAATTTACGAAATGTTGTTTGTTTTCATCATTCTCCTCTCATCTCACTCAACCCCACCCCGTCACTGACTGCATCGGAAGCGTCTTTGCATGGTCTCTCCACATATTTACAGGCATCCTTACTTAAAGTCAAAGTGCTAGCACATCCTTAGTTGTTTTTATTGATCATGAAAATCTCATGTGTACCAAAGTGACTTATAAAACCACCTTAATGCTGTTGGCTTCTATTTCCACTTCCTGAGATACGAATTTTGCCAAATGAGTTCAGAAGATGAGTCTGTATGAAACTTATTCCAGGTTTGCCTTTCCACAAATTATGTTCCTTCTTGTTACGCATGTCTGAAGATAAAAATACGACTCCATTGCCATCTGTTAAGTATATTCTATACATTTTGAGAATATATTTCAACAATACCTTGTGTATTGAATTTATCTTCCAGAAATGAGTTAGCCTCATCAGTCTTTGGTGTCGTGCATGACCAGGATGCCCAAGAATAATGAAACCACTGTTATCTTGTGCAGATGAATTCAATTTCCTCTCTATTGTAATGTCATATTTGATTCACTTAGTCTTTATTTTTGTTTTTAAAGGTTGCTTACTGCTCCAAGCCTTTTTCCCTCTGTCACCACTAATGTGAAACATTTCTCAGAATTCTTCAGTGCTGGGTCTATTTGCCTTTCCCAAACGTCATGCATCCCTCAAGCACCTAAGTGAGGTTCATAAATTAAAACTATTTTCAATCTGTGAGTGTCAGGCAGCAACAGGATGGCATCTGAAGTTCAATTGGCAAATCCATCAGCACAGCCGTTGTCTCTTTGATCTGATTTTTGGTTTTTATCTTACGTATACTCAAGCAGAATACTCCATCCTCCAGTGATTGATCTCATCCTATAAACTGAACATTAATGGTTATCACACAGCCCGAATTTGAACCCAATCAGATTAGCAAAAGATTTTGCAAGAATGAATCTCTTGTCATTAGCATCATCTTCGGAAGAACAAGAAACTGTTTCCACATTCTAATTTACGTAATGGATGAAACTCAGGGCTTTAGATGAGATACAAAATAAATTAAATTCTCTGGCAGGTGAATGCCCCAGGGCACTGTGGTTTGTAACACAGTGTTAATATTCTCTAAGACCACTGCATGAGCTTTGCAGAGCTATCTTCAAAATTAGCTTTACAGGCCACCTGCAGACTTCTCTTTTGCTTTGCTAATCAAAACTGCAATCCTAGATAATTTAGCAAAATATTAAGTAAATAATTGCTGCAGAATGTTTTAGGTTTAGGAACATAAATCTTAATCTTTCTCTCCTTCCTTCCCTCTTCCCCCCCTTCTCTCTCTCATAACCTTCCTACTGATGCTAAGAAGGGAGGTTCCAGCATTCCAATTTCAGTTTTGAGTGAACTTTATTACTTTCCATTCTGAAAAAAAATTCCTTTTGCAGATGCATGTAACAGAATCCTTAGCTAAATTGTGGTGGGAAGAGGATGTGACTTCAGGGGTCTGTATAGTGCATACTTAGGATCAAGACAAAAACAGTGGAAGCAGCTCTAGGGTTTTGGAGCGTATCCATGTGTACTTATGAATGTAAAATCCTCTTTGGGAATGGTTTTTGTAATACCTTTCCAAATCCATGCCTTTCCAAACTGAGCCCCAGTGGAGAAAATAAGGATCTGTTGGTGGGTGAGCCTCCTAATTGCAGCTATGGATGGAGGGGACTTCCTAATTAGCCCCCGACAGCTTAAATCTGGCAATTGATGTCACAAACTGTTTGCGATGACAGCAACACCGTGCCGTGTGTGTGAAGAGATGCCTTTGCATTTGGAAAGAAGCAATCTGCTTTTGGACGTAGCTGTTCTATAAACCAAAGTTTGGTTTCAATTCTGCTTTCTTTCTGATAGTGGATTTCTTTGTCTCCTTTCTGTATTTTCCATAGGATGATATGGAGTTCATCATTTCCTCCCATTTGTACTCTTTGTCACTTCCTGGTTGGAAAGTTCTTTATTACCTTTTAAATGCCTTAAAAGTTACTTTATTTTTTATTATCTGTTTGTTTTTGTCAGTCTTGGAGCTTCAATTCAGGGCCTGGGTGTTGTCCTTGAACTTTTCTGCTCAAGGCTAGAGCACTCTATCACTTTGAGCCACAGCTTCATTCCCAGTTTTCTAGTGGTTAATTGGAGATAAGAGTCTCACAGACTTCTCTGCCCAGGTTGGCTTTGAACCATGATCCTCAGAGCTCAGCCTCTCAAGTAGCTAGGATTACAGACATGAGTCACCTGTGCTCAGCTTAAAAGTTATTTTAAATCACATATTTCTGACTTAGCGATGTCAAACACAATTCACTATTCTATCTTCCTTCCAAACAGCATGTAAACCTTCAAACTCAGTAGCTGTCATCACCTCTGAAATAACTTGCATGTGATTGTTGGGCCATATTGTAGTTTCTTATAGTCATTTTGATTATATTCTAAAGTGAATATTTATTTGAATCAACCCCTATGTACCCAGATTGCCCCTCCCCGTTTCATTCTTCTTTCCTCTGTACTCACCCTTTCATTGTGTGTGTGCTTCATTATCCTGATAATGCTTTTCTTAAAAATTCTTTTTTCTTCAAGGATCTGTTAAATGGTAACAAATTCTCAGATTCTATTTTTTAGTCTGAAAATGAGTATTTTATCCCCCTTCTCCCTCATAGTTTGTCTTGGCATAGAATATGAAGTTGACAGTCATTTTCTTTCAGCATTTTGGATTCTTTCCTTTCTTTCTGGCTTCTATTTTTTTTATCAGTATAAGTCCCCAATAGAAAACCATTCTTTTTGGATTATTTGTGTATTTTAAGTATACCATCTTTATTTCTTTATTTTCATTTTTATTACTATTTGCCTAGGTAAAGTTTTTGTTTTCCTGTTTAAGTCTCTGGAAATGTAGGCAAAGACAAAAAAAAATCACCTACAGTTTTATAAGGAAATTCTTGGGCTGTACTGCTTTCTCAGATTTCTATGATTAGAATCCCGTTTTCACAATGCCTAACCTGTCAGCTTATGACTGTACTGTCATTTATTTGCCATCATTCTTTAAAATAACTTTAAAATTTAATTAATGTACGAGGTACAATGATTCATGACTGTAATCTTAGCTATTTGGGAGATCAAGAGGATTGTAGTTTGGGGTTAGCTCAATCAAAAGTATTACTAAGATTATATCTCAACAAACAACTCTAATACACTGATGCAAGTCTATAATCTCAACTGTGTGGGAAACATAGGTGAGAGGATCATGGTCTGAAGCCAGCCTGGAGTAAAAGCTTAAGGCCCTTTCTGAAAAATAACTAAAGCAAAAGGACTGAAGATGTAACTGAAGTGGTAAAGCATAAAACTCTAGGTTCAAGCCTTAGTCTCTTTCTCTCTCTCACACACACACAAACACTGACACAGAGCCCCAAAGGAGCAAAAACGAAACTTAGATGATTATAATGCAGATGCGTATAGAATAGCCTGTGCAATAATAGATTAATATGCTAAGTATAATCTTCTAGTGAGAATATAGCTACCTTACTATTTTATTGAAGTATATATACATTTCTTAAAGTAAAATACATTGTACACCAGGACTGTTGCAAAGCCTATGAAATGAGAGAGACTTCTCGGTTTGTCATTCCTGGTTTTCCCCCTTATGCTTATGAGAGGAATTTTATTCACTGGCTGTCTGAAGTGGCTTCTGGAAGGTTCTGCGTTTGGTTAAGGAATTACTTGACCCAGAGTGTCTTGCTTCATTGTGAATGGAAACCATGATGTTCCAAGCCCCTGGCTGTGCCAGAAGTAAAAGCAGGAGAAAACTTGAGAGTAGTTTGACCATAAAAACTTTAATCTGTTTCTCCATACAGAGTGTGTCATCCAAAGATGCTCAGACCATATACAAAGCAAAAAGGCACTTATTTGGGGAGCATAATTTTTCACAGGCTACAAAAGACGGCCTGTTATAGAGGGGTTTAAGGCTCTTCTTACAGGTAAAAAGAGGAAGTTTAAGAGGTCTCTGTAGGTTGTCTGCCACCCCCAAACCACTACTCTGGTTTGTACAATCCTCGGGAGGTTCCTTCTCATAAAATGACTTTTCCTTTGGCATGTCAGCAATTCTAGAGTGGTCACCACAGCACAAGATGGAGCCTGAGCCACAAAATGGAGTCACTGCTGTCAGCTTTCTTTCACAATGTTTCATCCAAAAGAGATACATAAATTTACATTTAAATCCTATATTATGGTCAGTGCTCTTCCACCAAGGAAACTGATGAGGAAAGCAAACTTTTCTTAAATTTGCACTTCAAAGAATGTTAGCAAAGGCAACAAAACACTACTACTCAAGTGAGCCATGGTGGAAGAAATTTATGGGTAGATGCAAGAATATTCTTGATCAGAATATTCACACAATATGATAATCGAAGAAGTCAAATTCCCACTCCAACTGGGATATTATCACTGTTTGAAACACTGAAGAGACTATGATATGCTAATAGCTCTAAATCGGTTCACATTTAAATTTCTAGGTGTTTGGGGAACCTAACCATGCTTCATAGTAATTGGCCGCTTGTGTAAATGTGCTCTTAGGTACCACTTCTTGTGTAGAACAGCCATGTTTCTATCCAGAAGTGTTCAAGAAAGTGAAATTTGGATGAAAAAGATACCCAAATGTCAGTAAACCATACATACTTAGGGAGAAACTTGAGAGAAGAAATAAAATCAAGCATGTCTAACTTTACCACAGTGAGCTGTGCTTGGTTGTATGCAAAATAGAGACTTGCGTGTTCATGTAAGTAAGGATTGAAAAGTAGCAGATTCAGAATCTTTCCTACCTGTGCTATCTTTTCTTTCCTTCTTTTTCTTTTCTTTTTTTTCTAGATAACCTGTTAATATAGTGGTGTTTCATGGGGACACAAATCCATACAAAAGAAAGATCTTTATGAACTAGCAGTCTCTGATCTTAAAGGAGGAGAATAGGAAAATAAAAAATAAATAAAATTTAAGATAGAGCAGGTGGCTCACGACTGTAATCCTAGCCCCTCAGGAGGCTGAGATCTAAGGAATGTGGATCAAAGCCAGCCTGGCAAGAAAATCTGTGAGCTTTATCTCTAATTAACTACCAGAAAACAGGAAGTGGCTCAAAGTGGTAGAGCACTGGTCTTGAGCAAAAAGAGCTCAGGGATAGTGCTCAAGCCCTGAGTTCAAGCCCCATGAATGACGTAATGCTGCTGCTGCTGCTGCTGATAATAATAATAATAATGATAGAAAATAGTTTCTAGTCAGAACAAAACTGTTTCACATTAAAAAAGAGAGAAAGGAGTGAAAAAATCCCGTGATTTTCTCCTCACTTTCTGGGAATCTAAAGGTAAAGAATGATAAGCTTCT
Source organism: Dipodomys ordii (assembly GCF_000151885.1). Classification (NCBI taxonomy): domain Eukaryota; kingdom Metazoa; phylum Chordata; class Mammalia; order Rodentia; family Heteromyidae; genus Dipodomys; species Dipodomys ordii. The sequence goes on along the minus strand of NW_012267248.1, from coordinate 15,398,625 downwards.
TCTACTTGGAAGATAATGCAACCATAGTTTGAAACAATATTATAATAATTTAGATGTAGATAGAATAGGCCAGACTCATAATTCTTTTTGTGTAATATCTTCAGTGTGAGCAGGGCTGGTCCCTGGATTTGTGTTGACAGCCTAGTGACTACAAGTGACAACTATAGACTGGTCACTGCACTGTGCTTAAGGTGCCCAGCTATCTGTATTGGGAAGCTTTGTAGGCAGAAGAAGGGACATGTACCAGCATGCTAGGATTGCTATGACAAGGTACCACAGTGGGTTCTTACACAACACAAATTTACTTCTTACCATTCCATAGAGTTCAAGTTCAACACCAAGTTTTGACAGTGCTGATGTCATTCTGAGCCCTCTCTCCTTGGCTTATAAGTAATGATCTTTCCCCATCTCTTTGTATGTTCTTTCCTCTGCCTGTGAGTATGTCCTCCTTTCCACCAGACATACTGTAGCGACTCCAAAAGTCCTTTGCCACCTGCAAATATTGATTAAACTGACTCTATTGTATTGATAGTTCTGAAATTAATAATTGAGTAATAAGATATTAGGGTTACTTTGCATCTTGTATATATATTTTTCTAATTTGGGAATGGGAAGGGAAATAACAAAATGCTGAAACAAGGATACAGGTTGACCCATTGTAACAATGAGATATACAAGACACTATGTTGAAAATGAACTTCACAACTTTGGGCTGGGAAGAGAGGACTTGGGGAGGTGGGGAGGGAAGGGATGGTAGGGGAAAAACACAGGGTGGGGGTAACAATGCTCGATAGGAAATGTACTCATTACCTTACTCATGTAACTGTAACCCCTCTGTACAGTATCTTTGCAATAAAAATATTAAAAAAAATAAAAGAAATGATTCTGCAGAAGTTTGAAATAATCCTGTATTCTCAGCATCCTCAGAAAAGAATTCAGGAATTCTGGTCAGAGAGGAAATGCTGAAGAGTCCTCCATAGTAGTGGCATTATTTGAGACAAATTCTAAAAAAAAAAAAAGCCCCCCCCCCAAACCCCTTTCCAAAAGGTAGCATTATTTGTGATCTAAAAGAAGCCCCATCATTTTTTCTATATCCACAACATACAAAGTTATGATGAAATGAGATGTTCACTTTCAGGAACATGAATATTTTTTATTTACAAATGTGACTGCGTCAAGATATGCTTCCCTATAATTCCCTGAGGTCTTAAACCATGTATCTGATGCTTTTTTTGTCTTAGCTGGCCAATTATGAATGATACATAATTGATAAGTATTAGGCACAGACTGAAATCCAAAAATCCTGACAAGCTTTGAAAGATAAATGAGAGTTGGAAAGTGACATTCACATCTGTATTAAAAACAACAACGCTATCTTTTCTTGATTTTTTTCCCCAGGGCAAAATTTCAGACCAAATCTTATAGTTGTTTTGGATGTGTTTCCTTTGACTTAGCATATTGGACACTTTGTCTGTGAGTGCTTTTGAGTATCTTTATATCAACTGTTCTGTTAAAGGTTTGTTCAAACAGAAGTAAAAGAGGAATTATATTCACAAATTGTTAATTAGACTCTACCTCTGCAAACTCCAAAAAAGGAAGGAAAGTATTTCCTAAAGGCTGTTTGCATGCTCTCTGGATTGCTACGAACTTGGAAAAAGTTTGAGTTAGCAGAGGAGGCTGACTAGGGATGAAATATTGTTTTCATTTTATCTTTTGTAAGACAACAGAAAGCAAAAACAAAACATATAGTTAATTTTGGAACTATGATTTTATTATTTTCAAGAAAATGTATTATTTTCAAGTTTTATCTCAATAAAAATTGCCTGACATTAAAAACCATAAAAGTAAGATATTTTTTGGAACACTTGGAACACAGTCATATAATTCTTAATTTTACTGTAAACTATTGGGCCCTCTCCTCCCAGCCACACATATATTTTATTTTGCATATGTTTTTATTCAACTGAGTTTTTCAAACAGACACATTTAACAATGTAATAGCAATTACAGTTTTGTATGGTAACCCAAAACAATGCTTCATATCAAAGAAAAATATGTCTTTAAAATAAGAAGCATGAATTTCCCAAATTGCTTTTTTTTTTTTTTGCTTTTATGGGCATTTTGAAAGAATACATCTGTGGTGAAGGTATTCACTAATCTAATACTAGTGCTATTATATCTGATTCTTTTAATGAATGCCTCATCTCGTGATTTCATCTGTAGGTACAATGCTGGTTTTTCCTACCTTCTTGCTTTACAAATGGAGAAAGGGAGGCCAGAAGATTAAGGATGATTTTAAGTCAATGTCCCAGTATTTGGAAACACTGTGAAAGACAGAGGATTGTTCCAATAGTCTAACCCCCTCATGGGATAAAGTGAAATGTCCCACATAGCATGTTTACAGTACAATGTAGAAGGTACAATAGAAAAACACAGTTATGTCAATACCATTTATAAGGAACAAATTTTAAAAAAGCCTTCATAAAATCAATAGTGGGGGAGGAAAAAAAAAACTCAAGATGAATGGACACGGGAGAGTAGGTAACCAGGATAACAAATGGGTGGAGTGTTTGTGTAGCTGCTTGAATGAGCAAAGGTAAATAATCCACGCTGAATGTGTGTGTTCACCAAGAAAGTTGGGTCAACAGAGTTTGAGAAGACGAAGACGAAATAAATTGTGGAGGCATGAAATGAAAATGTTTATCTGATCATTTATCAACCGTTGATCCCGTGTGGAATTTATGGTTGGAACCCCGTGTAGGAGAGGCCTGGCTCTGAGCTTCACAGCCTAGGAATCGTTCAGCAAACCATAAAACGCGCTTTCTCACTTTGCTGCTTGAGTGATTTCTGAGCTGCTCTCCAGGGACCAATTTCTCTAATGGCGAGATCTAATTCAATTGTGTGCTCACTCAGTTCAGAGGGAAGGCCGGGGAGACAAGAGCACCACAGATGGCATGATTGGAGCTGGAGGGATGGGGGAGCGTGTTCTGGGAGGTTGCTGAGCGAGTGGGTTGCTTCTCTCTGAATGCATTGATTGTCTGCGCTTTCCCATCTTTCCTACTCTGCTCATTCATGTGGAGACCCTCCTGACTACAGATTGCCTGGTTTTAAGGCAATAGGAACCATTTCTCCTTTTCCTGAGTTCTACTTTTGATCCAAGTTATTTTACACTTCAGGAATGGGCTGTTTATTCATTGATGACAGTCCAGTTACCATGTAATTGATTTGATGGTATGTCTATCTTTCAAAATTACTGTTAAGGGCCTATTTGTCATTTAGAACAAGCATCCACTGTGCCTTCACAGTAGACCAAAGGTAAGCTAAGACTGCTCGTTTTTCACTGTTGGTTTTTAGTATAAATATTCACAGTAGTTTAGTCAAGTTACATTTGGTCTGACTAATTCTATAATGCCCACAATTATCAAGGGGCTTTTTGTATATAGTGATAGAGATGTGATCTTCACTCAAATGCCTTTTGGCCCTTCCCATAGGGGCGACTTCATCTGTGCACTGGACATGAGGACAAGGTACAAAGACTATCTTGTAGGTCATACTCATCAATTAAGCCCTCCAGCTTTTATTTATTAATTTTTTGGCCAGCCCTAGGGCTTGAACTCAGGGCCTGAGCACTGTGTTTGAGCTTATTTGCTCAAGGCTAGTTCTCTACCACTTGAGCCACAGCACCACCTCCAGTCTTTTCTGTGTATGTGGTACTGAGGGATCGAATCCAGGGCTTCATGCATACTAGGCAAGCACTCCACCACTAAGCCACATTCTCAGCCCCCAATGTTCATTTTTATACTTTAAGCTTATATTTAAACGAGCAGTGCTAGCTGGGCATATGGCACATGCCTGTAATATCAGAACTCAGGAGGCCAAGCAGGGGGATCATGAGTTCAAGAGCAGCAGGTATTTTGTAATTTTCTCCTGAATATCTGTTTTCTAATGAGAACAATAAAATTACAGAAATTTGGAAACTATTTCAGATAGAGAAAGAGAGGCTCTAGAAGGTGAAGGCACACAATTAATAAGGCAGGGATTTGAACGTGGTTCTGCCTCTATTTATTTGTAATGTGGTAGCTGTTATGGGTGAGAAGTTGATGCAATAGACTCAGACCCTATGTAATGAACGGTGTGATCTCTATTTCCTTCCCACTGGACCTGTGGTCTGGAGCAGCTGGAGGTTAAACTCCTGAGGAAGCAGACCCATGATTTAATGTGATGTTTTAAAACATGTGAATTCTTGGGTAACTCTTTTGAATCCTACTCTGTTCAAACACTTTTAACATTATGATTTTCAGGGAAGACTGTCTCAAAACAGTTGTACCAGTGTATGCTTTCTATCATTTTATCCTTCCTTGATGATAAAGGTTGCTATTCTAGTAGCTTCCTTTGTGCTGGTGACTTTTTTCTACTTCCACTCTTCTGTCACAGGGAAAGGAAATACCAATAAGGAATCCACCAAGAATAATAACACAAAAGTCAGAACCTTGTAGAGCACTTTCTAGACAGCTCACCTAAGTATCTGTCTCTGTGGTCTTGCCCCATAGCCATCCTCTCAAAAGAGTTCACCACAGTTATTTATTCTCTATTGTCTATATCTTCCTTTTTTCTGTCTTGGATGAGAATGCTCATGGATGGGATAGTTTCTTGTCTATCTTCCCTTTAATAGGCAAGATCTTAATGGGCAAAAACTGAGCATGTTGTGTGTTATCTCTTAACAGCTGCCTTTTGGTGTTTATAATTCACAGAAGAGTCTAAACAATTTCTGAGCAAACTGGGAAAGCCAGGGAGATAAGTTAAGAGCTGACTTAGCCAGGGAGTGACCAGAAATTAGGCCTTGGGTCAATTGAGGTCACCATTAGATCAGCACTTTTCAAAGTACAAGATGCTCTATGGACTTGTGGTAATGCTCAGGTGCAATGGAGCATAGGAAATGAAACTTGATCCCAATATCTATTGGAAATCCCCATAAAGACACATTTTAAGAACTGAAAAAGTGAACACAGTTTTTAAAGTGCATATGAGTGTCTCTTATAAGTTTAGGTAAGTAGGGATTGTTGTCACTTGATGGAGGGGAATCTAAGGCAAAGTGTAACCATAGTCCAAGTCACTATAGTAGTAGAAGGTAGAATTGGAGATCAGGAGCTAACCAGATTCCTGAGCTCTGTTTTTCCTTTCTGTTTAGAAAAGATGAAACCTAGGCAGCGCATGAAGCTCATCTAGTTCTAGAGAAGACACCTAAAAGACCTCTTCACCATATTCAAGAACACTGAAGCCTTCCCAGGGCTAGGAGGGAGAGAGAGAGTTTCCTTCAAGTGGACCAGGGAAACAGAAATGTAAGCAGCCATCTTCTTAATGACTGTGCAGATTGCAAAATCAATATTGCATCAGAAGCTTCAACTTGGAGCCTCATGGTTTTCAAAAGAAAGTCCTGGTCTCACTTTGCATTGAATCAGCAAGCTGGCAGCCTCCAGAGGAGGATTATTTAAAACAAGGCATCATTTTATTTCCAGCTTGGAATCTGTCCACGATTATGGAAAGCCAGACTCAAGTTGTCTTACAAGGACAATTGGTCTTTCCATTCTTCCTTGGTTCTCTGTTGCTTATCCAGACCATTTGGAAGACTACTCAGCCTACACTTTTTTTTTTTGTCAGTTGTGGGACTTGAACTCTGGGCCTGGGTGCTGTCCCTCAGCTATTCAACTCAAGGCAAGCACTCTACCACTTGAGACACAGCTGCACTTCCAGTTTTCTGGTGGTTAATTGGAGATAAATGTCTCATGGACTTTCCTGTCTGGGCTGGCTTTGAGCCCCTATCCTCAGATTTCAGTCTCCTGATTAGCTAGGATTGCAGGCCAGAGACACCGGTGCCCCGCAATGACTTAAGCTTTTTAAAGGTGTACCAGTTCAAGAGGAGGGTAATACTGGGAGAAAACCAGTAAAGAGGTGACACTGTATAAAAATTTAAAAAAGGAAATGAACTCATTACCTGATGTATGTAACTGTAACCCTGCTGCACATCACCTTTATAATAATAATAAATAAATAAAAAGTTACACTATTTCATTATAATGGCATATGTATTTTAATTATTTCACTTACATTGAGACAGACAAGATGGAGTGGTGACATTTTCTAAGTTAGGGCTTCATTCATTTGTGCTGTCTGGAGCTGCTAACATAATAAAGCTTTGGTATTAAGGGAGAATTTTTAAAGTCAACATTCTCATTGATTTTAAAAGATCAAAGAGTAGCTGGGTGCTGGTTCATGCTTATAATCCTGGCTACTCAGGAGACTGAGATCTAAAGATTTTGGTTTGAAGCCAGCCTGGGCAACAAAGTCCATGAGACTCTTATCTCTAATTAAGCACCAAAAAGCCATTGCTGGACCTGGGGCTCAGGTAATAGAACCACCAGCCTTGGGCAAAAGAGCTAAAAGACAGCACCCAGGCCCTGAGTTCAAGTTCTAGCACTGGCGAACAAAACAAAACCAGAACGAAGGAAATATGAAAATTATAATGGTGATACTGGAATTCTAACTTAAATATGTTTGAATAAAACCGCTGTAAATCTTACTCAGGCTCTTAGAGACGATAGCAGGAGTGAGTGGGTAGGAGGCAGCAAAGAAAAGCTTTCTTTTCTTTTTTTTAAAGTCTAGGATATAGTTTGCCAATTTAATTCTAACATGGACATGTACTTAATGTTATTTCATGGTATTCTGAGCCTCTCTCTTTTTCCTTCTTATTTTCTGTTCCTCCTTCTTCTCTTTCATGGTAATGTCTCAAAGTGATTTTTTTTCTCTCTGCCTCATTCTTTAGCTTAGTGCTTGGCACCAAGTAGATCCTTAATAAATGAATATATAAATAAATATACAAAATGAATCATAGTATGTGGAATGATCAAGAGGTAATGAAAACATTAATATTTAATTTCATGTTTTTGTTTTTGTTTAAAAGTTGGAGGTTGCGTTCTGATTAATACCTCACATTCTATTCTATACCACTGTAGCCCAGATCAGAAATTACAGATGCTGGAGCTAGGCTGACTTTGACACTCATTATTACCAGTTTCTGTGTACCCAGAGTGAGCTACTAAAAGGGGTTCAATATACCAAAAACAAATTTTCCAGTCTCTTTGCATCATTTTAATAAGTATTCTTTTTTTTAATTCTTTATTTTTCTTAGCTTTCATCATGTTCTTTTTTTTTTTTTTTTTTGGGTCCAG
>NW_012267248.1:15386954-15391304 GCF_000151885.1 Dipodomys ordii | reverse complement strand
TATGTGGTGCTGAGGAATAGAACCCAGGGCCTTATGCATGCAAGGCAAGCGCTCTACCACTGAGCCACCTTCCCAGCCCTCATTATAATAAGTATTCTAAGTGACACATGGGCCCCTTTCTTTTTTGGAAATTTATTTTTAGTGTTTGAAAAAGGTAATATCTTAAGTGATCACAGTTCCTGTTCATTATGATGGCTTGGGCCAGCAATCTATATACATCCAATGAGGATAGGTTGTTAAGAGACAGGCTTCAAATTACGAGTCCAAGAGAAAGAGTTTGATGTGGAGATGAGCCCTTTCAATATAAATAAATCCAGAAATAATATATACCTCTGAGTATTCTTTGTCTTCAGAGTTTGAATCTTGGTAGGAAGTGCTTCTGATTCAGACTACTTGAGCTAGGCCCATGGAAAATCTGATGAACTGAATGGGGATTTTCTAAGCCAATTGAAAAATTTGTCTCTCAGGATCAGTGCAGTTCTAAGATGTGACATTATGTAAAAGCAATATGTTGGGCCTCTGCAGGGTGCTTGATACAATTTCATGTTTAAACCTCTGCAATTTGAGAAGACATACTACCATGTTTTGCCCCCCAAATGACTCTTATGTTACATTATTGGTTTGCTGCTTTCCCTTCCTGTTTAAGTTCCCTTTGTGGGGAAACTTCTCAAAGCCTTAGCCATGTGGGATTATATTAAGTAGGACTAGTATCCAAATTGAACACCAATAAACACAGAATAGCTCATTATAGGGCCGGAATCAGGAAATGGAAAGTGCTAGTAGTCAAATAGGAGTTTATGTATCTACTAAAAAATTGGTTCTGTTTTTCAAACTACCTTTTATGGCATGTTGGGTATGTTTTCTGGTGTTGAGAATCTTGACATCTCTTTCACATTAAATATTTCAAGATCATTGAGTTATTTATCCTTCAAATACAATGAGAAAACTCTCCCGAAAGGAGGAAAATAGCAAATTGCTGAAATTACAACTGTTTTTTTTTTTTTTTTTTACTTTTCTCTAATGGAAGTAGCTTTAAAATCCATGGGGGGAAAATCCAATTTGAAGGAAAGCAGTATTAGAAAGCATGCAATTATGTATAGTGAACATTTCCTCAATGATGGAAAAAAAATTCGAAATACATGAAGAAAAGCCTCCGTGACCATTTCCTCAATAAGAAGCAGTTAATACTTGTACCTTGCTACCTAGGACTCCTGTGCACATGAGACAGAGGAGAAATGGATTTATTTTCTCCTTCTGGGTCTGAGGTAAGGCATACAGTGTTGATGGAGACGAGATGATGGGGCAAGAACCACACAGGGATTAAAATACACAATTTGAGTTTCCATCCCGACTCTGCTCCTGAGAATAACAATAATAATGATAATGATGATGGTAATAATAGAAATAGAAACCATTAATACTATTCAATTTTTTTTTTGGGTCCGGTCGTGGGGCCTGAACTCTGGGCCTGCGTGCTGTCCCTCAGCTCTTCAGCTCAAGGCTAGCGCTCTACCACTTGAGCCACAGCGCCACTTCCAGCTTTTTTCTTTTTGCTTATGTGGTGCTGAGGAATCGAACCCAGGGCCTCGAGCATGCAAGGCAAACGCTCTACCACTGAGCCACCTTCCCAGCCCAATACTATTCAATTTAATCACACAATTGTTGTGCACTCTGTGATAATTTTCTCAAGTTTTCAAGTTTGGTCATTAATGTGATTATACCTTTTCTCCATCTAAGACAGAGATTCTTAAAGATTTATATTAAATCTAGAATATATTTACTTTAATATAGAAGTTTAGTTTTGTGAGTTCTTATTACGAACCAATCCAATTTGTGGCCTTTCCTATTTCTCATATGTTGGTGTGATATTTCATGCGAACATTGCAATCAGGAAGTATAAAACAAGAGAACTAAAAGAATAAAAAAAAAACGAGCAAGTGGAAAGATGGGTGACGTATTGTAAAGCATACTTAAACCGACCCCAGATGAGTGTGTCAAATTCTGGAAATGTGGGACAGAGTTACTATAGCCTTGGGTATGAACACCCAGGGTAAAGCATTTATTCGCTCACATCTAGGCCCTGACGTTCTCAGAATAAATTTTATATAGCTCATGGGGATGAGGTACTTAAAGAAATTAGAAGAGGAAAAATAAATCAGGCACAAACCCTCAAAACATTAGGGAGGGAATTGAGAGGTAATTAAAGATGCTTTTTCTCTCTGCATTTCTTCTGTTTACTGTTCTTTATAGAACTATTTTCCCAGGTCTCAGCTGTAGTTTATAAGCGGCTTTCTCAATCTTTACATTGCACACCCTGCTATTAGGATATTTATGTGTGGGTAAGATCATGTCCTGCATATTTCTCAAAGTACACTGGATATGTATATGATTCCTTTTAAATCTTTTTTTTTTAATTTGCAGTTGCCAAAAAGGTTAAAAGATAGAAAAGCCCTGAATGAATGACTTGTATATCCACCATCAGCTTATAAAATAAATGTTATGAATAAATTAAAATTTCTAAATCATTATTATCTCCATCCCATCAGAGGCAACTTCTGTCTTGAATGTGGTAATTATTATTTTCATTTAAATCTTATCCATTTAGTAAGAGAATGATGTAGAGAATATGTAAAATACAATTATATGCATTTGTGTATATAATTGTATCTATATCTATATCCATAGATATACAAAGAAAATCATGCAGTTTTTCATGTTTCAATGTTTTTGTTTTTGCTTGTTTTGTACTGATCTTTGGACTTGAACTCAGGGCCTGAGCACTGTCCCTGACTTTTATTGTTTATGGCCAGTGCCTCTAACTCTTGAGCAACAGATCCATTTCTGGCTTTTTTGTTCTTGTTGGTGGTGGTTAATTGGAGATAAGAGTCTCATAGACTTTCCTGCCAGGGATAACTTTGAACTGTGTTCAGATCTCAGTCACTTTGGAGTTCATTTTGCTTAGCTTCATCTTATATGGTCGTATGTATGTAGCTATTGAGCTAGTCTGCTCATCTGCCAGGACTATCCTAGACATGTACCAATTATTACAAATAAGGGAAACCATGGGATCTATGTTTCTTTGGGTCTGGCTTACCGGATTACAGGTGTGAACCACTGACACCTGGCATTTTAACATTTTATAAAGGTATAATCTATTAGGCTGAAAGTTGAAATTTTTTGCTTGGCATTATGTATATGAAATTTATACATGAGAATACATTTTACTTATTTCCACTGCTATCACAATCTTGGGGTATAAAAATACCACAAATAATTTTCCTGTTGTTTTCTTGATGAGTATTTGGGTTCTTTCTAGTGTGGACATGGTAAATGCAGTTACTCTGAGCAATGCTGTTCATCTCTTTCCGTGTTTATGTGCAAGAGTTTCTCAGGTACACATAGCTAGTGTTCGAGGACTTATGTTTCACATGAAATTCCTCTTTGAAGTAGTGCATGCTAATTTGCATTTCTGCTAGCAGTTTTTGAGCATTCCTATTATTTCGCATGTTTTCCAGACATTTTTGATGATTACATTATTAATTTGTGTGTGAGTGTGTGTGTATGTGTATGTGCCAGTCCTGGGGCTTAAATTCAGGGCCTGAACACTGTCCCTAAACTTTTGTGCTTAAAATGGGTACTCTTCCTCTTGAGTCACAGCTTTATTTCTGGCTTTTTTGGTAGTTAATTGAAGATAGGATTCTTATAAACTTTCCTGCTCAGGCTCTCTGAACCATGCTCCCCAGATCTTGGCCTCTTGAGTAGCTAAGATTACAGGCCTGAGCCACCAGCACCCAGGTTTCTTTAATATATATATGTATGTATGTGTATATATATATGTATATACATACATATATATTATATATACATATATTATATTTATTATATATCTAAGGGGTAAGAAATATCTTACAAATTTAATGTTCATATCTCTAATTACTAACTTTTTTGTGTTTGGTTTTGGAACTTGGACCTGGGCTCTCATGAAGGTTAAGCATGTGATGTAAGGACAGAGTCACATTCCCCACTTCTCTCATTACTAATAGGATAGAGCAACCAATCACATATTGGTCATTATGTTTCCTATTTGCTATTTCTTTCTGTGGGTATATTTGCTTACTTATCAATAAGTTTAGTGATTTTTTTCTGTTCTTTGTTTAATGTGGTAATGTAAGAAATGTAGTATCAGTAAAATAAATAATGTAATATAAGTTCTGCTATTTTTAGCATTTTGGGTATATATAATATATTATATATAATATATTGTATATGGTAAATTTTATATTGTATGTATATTACATACTATATTATATACTATATATTGTATATAATAGTATATATTATTATTATATA
>NW_012267248.1:15269150-15385949 GCF_000151885.1 Dipodomys ordii | reverse complement strand
CTTCCTTCCTTCCTTCCTTCCTTCCTTCCTTCCTTCCTTCCTTCCTTCCTTCCCTCCCACATTAGTTATTGTGAATGAATATGTCATTATAGTTTCATTTTATTTCCCTAATAACTAACAATACTAAAATCTTCTTTGGAGAAGTATCTATTGATGTAATTTGTTCATTTCTTAAGGGAATATTCATTGTCATTATTGAATTTTAGGACTTTTTCATATACTCTGAATATTAGGCTCTAATCAGATATATGCTTTGCAAACATTTTATTCTATAGATTATCTTGTTACTTTTGTTGAAGTTCAATTTATACACATTTTTTTCCTCTGCTGGGGTTGTGCTATCTTTTTTCCTATTGATTTGTAGATATTTTATAACTATATTCTGGGTATAAATCCTTTATTCATGATATTCATTATGAATTCTTCCTCATATGTCATTTTTCCTTTTTCCTTTTAAATGACATTATGATAAGCAAAAGCACAAATTTTAATTGACTCATTGATCAAAAATTTAGTTTATGATTTACACTTTTTTTCCTTTTGGAAACTCAATTTATGCTTGTGTTTAAGCATAAATGCGGAGTTTCTTACATTCTCTTTTCTGTATAACTTTATTAGAAATCCAGAAGGCATCCATTAGTGCCATTCTAAAGACTCTGTAATCTTATCTCTGTTTTCTGTGGTCAGTAGTAGTGTTGTCTAGAAGGGAAATCAGGAATCATTCTTACTCTTGACATTCCTAGCCTTTATTGGTAGGTAACATGAAATGTACAATTTTCTTTTTTTTTCTTCTTTTTTTTAAAAAGGATGAGCATTTGTTTCCTAATAGTCAAAAACAGCTGGGTCTTTATATTTTTATAAATTAAACACTTAATCTAATACAATCTAGTCAATACTATTTAGGATCCTTGTGATAATCTGTATCTGCATCTTGCATCGCAAGATGAAACTAACTGACAGCATCGAACCCTTTAAACTGATAAAGTCAATGATCACAACTTATTCTCTCTGTGGGTGGCAGAGAATTCTGTGGACAGTGGAATAGGAAAGAACATTGATTTTGGAGTATGAAACTTCTATTGTAAAAAAAAGAAACTCTCTAGTTGCAAGAACTAGAATGGAAGAATCACAGCTGCCTGTTGTTTTATTTTTAATTTAAAGAATGATCTTAAGTAGTTGTATGAAGGAGGTGCCACATAATATACCACTTTATGAACACAATGCATCTTGGTAAGTGTTGCCCCCTCAATATTCTTCCCCATCCTTCCCAACCTACTTCTTCCCTCTCTTTTCTAAGTTTTATGGTTGTCATTTAATAAGCTTCAAAACCGATGACTTATAGCAAAAGGCAAAGAGATTCACGTAGGAGTTTGGAAGTCTGGATTTTCAGCCTGGTTCCTCTCCTTCTTAGCAAACCACTGTACAGTCTGCATAGCAACCTTGCAGGCCTCTCTCCTAGTGTGACAGTGACATTCGCCCTGCAGGCACGATGGAGTTACTTTAGCGGATGGGGAAAAGATCTCATGAACAATAGAGCATTATACACATTTATCAAGATGTCTATCTGGTGAGGTGGGCACAACTTCTCCTGGCTAACCAAGGAATCCCCAATAAGCTGCAAGTTATGCTATTTTTCAATTCACAGACTTTTATTTCTGTGTCAAGATTCCCCATATCTAGACACGTGAAAACAAAAACCTGGTATCTGACGTTTTTGATGACAGTCAAACGGAGAGTTGGCCCAGGAATACATGAGAAGAAAACTGGGACATAGGCCCTGGGACCCTGCCAAGAGGGAGAGGGAGCCTGGCATGTGGAAGGTAATCTATCTTGGGCTGGACATCATCATGTGCTTGTGTTTCCTCCACCTTTCTGTGTGACTGACTGCCAATCTTCTGGGGGTAGGTGCTGCTCAGTGTCACTGTGTTCTGGATTTGGGATTGTAAAATAATGATCTTCTTGGCAGAGCATTCCAGATATGGAATAGCAACTACAAAATAAGCTCCTTAGCCTGTGGAATGATTTGATTCAAAATGTATCCAATTTCTGCCCAGCAGAAGGCTTCTGAAATGTCTGTAGCATCTGTGGGCGCTGAGCTACTCCCGTCTAGGGCTCCAGATGCTGGCAGGCATTCCTTACTATTAAATCAGTCTTAAAGGATTGCCATATGCACTTCAATCAAACCTTTGCCACACACAGGTTCCCATAAAATTGCTGCTCTACAGCAAGTCTTTTCAACTACACTCAGGCAAATATGGCTTTTTCTATGAATAGAAGAGAGACAGAGAGAAAGCATGAAAGCTTGTTCAACGACAGCAGCTTCGCAAGCCCACAGAGCTTCCTATGGTGCAATAAGACTGAGGTGGGATCCTAAGGATGTTATCTGTTGATTTCTGGTCAGATTTTTCTTGCCATATTAACAGTGAGATCTCATACAACAGTGTTGAGACTCAAGAATAAAACATTCTTTTATACGTTCCTCTAAGTTTCATTTCTGCAAATGTTATAGCTTTCAAAGTATTTTTCTTACCCTTGGGTGAGGTAGACAGAGCAGGTGTTATTATCCATGTTTTTTAGATTAAATAAAGGAAGGCTTAGTTATGACTTTGGGATGTTAAATATATCTTGCTATATTACATTCATAAGACTTTAAACTGCTACTTTGTGTTACTTCCTTAGTTCTCTCATGTTGTACAGTTTAGTTTTTGAATAATAAATCACAGGAATCAATCATGGCTTTGACTTGTTAGCTCTTTGAAATGACAGTGAAATGGGCAATACTTTGTAAATACAAATTTATGCATGTTTCTTTCTCTGTCAGTCCTGATGAATTACAAGAGGCAAAGGGAGATACCTCTTTAAAAAAATAAATTGCAACCGGGGCTGGGTAGGTGGCTCAAGTGGTAGAGTGCTAGCCTTGAGCTGAAGAGCTGAGGGGCAGCACCCAGGCCCAGAGTTCAGGCCACACGACCAACAACAACAAAAAAAAAAGCAACTATAGGATAGAGGAAAATATAAGCTTTAGGATTCTCTCACCAAGTAGGAATCAGGAGAGAGAATCTCTATACTAGAGAGGGAAGGATGTCTCTTTGCTTCTTTTTTGGGGGGGTGGGTCTGGTCATGAGGCCTGAACTCTGGGCCTGGGCTCTGTCCCTCAGCTCTTCAGCTCAAGGCTAGCGCTCTACCACTTGAGCCACAGCGCCACTTCCGGCTTTTATCTTTTTGCTTATGTGGCGCTGAGGAGTCGAACCAAGGGCCTCATGCATGCAAGGCAAGTGCTCTACCACTGAGCCACCTTCCCAACCCTCTCTTTGCTTCTTGAGGAGTAGTCTTCTGACTTGTCGACATGCTAGCATGGTGATTGCAATGCTGACAATGGCAGGATGTCAGTGGCTATGGTTTAGAGATGGATCTAGGCAGATAGATCTGACATTTTCCCGTTTCCAAAGTGAAGTGAGATGGATGGAGAGGACTCCAGGGTTCCCGTGAGCCTTGCTTTGGATAATACTGGTGTGGAATAGGCCAGCAGCTGTGAGTGTGGGTCTGGAGTTAGAATCAGGGAGGTCTGACACGTAGCTATGAGGAACTATGTTCATGGATTTTAACATCTTCTCTAGCACAGAGCCGCTCCCACCCTTCACACATGAGGTCCTTGGGGACCCCATCTGTCCCCATGGCAGAACTTCTGTCCCACAATTCCTGAGGTCCCATCACCTGGGATACTTATAAGTCACTCTCCACATGTGAGTGTGTAGACAGAAAAACAGAGAGAGAGAAAGAGAGAGAGAGAGAGAGAGAGAGGCTGAGTGGTTTCCCAAGTGAGACTTTAAGAAACCCCTTTACTCATTTATTTTTTCAAGTTTTAATATTATCGTTAAGTAGTCGTACAAAGGAGTTTCACTTCAGCGTGCCAGTTTATGCATACCAGGCATCTTTGTCAATATCACCCCTTTTGTCTTTCTCTCCTACCTCTCCCAACTGCACCCATCCCATCAAATTACTTGGCTCCATTGTCACATATATAAATTGGATTATGGCTGCATGCTCCCACCCTTCCCCTCTCCCTTCATCCACACAAATGGAGAAGCTCTTTTAAACTAGCTTTGACAGAGATATCTTGAATTTACTTCTTCAGTCACCTCCATTGCCACCTTTTCTGTCCCTCCCCATGCCTAGTGAGATGGGGGTACTCATATAAGTATAGGCCGGTGTTAAGGGTGCAATGAAAATTACATATCTGTGATTTAGGATCTGAAGTGACCACTTGGTTCCAATAGGAGAAGGAGATACCTCTTTCATGGATAGTGGGCCTGAAGGCTGTGTTCGAGGTCAATGGATAGAATTACCTTGGAAACAATAGGAAACAAAAGACATTTACCTTTCTTAAGTTGCTTTCATTCTTGCTTGCTTTGGGATTTTTATATAACAGGCATCAGCAAAAGTGCCTACCTCCAGGAGGGCTGTCCCAGAGTCTCTGGTACAGGCCTCCAGGGGTCCCTGGGCTTCTTGATTTAATTACCATAAGACCTTTTGCAGTTGCCCCATGGTGTTCCTAGGCTTTCTAGAAGCTGTGCTATAAATCTTTCACCCACCAAAACCTTTTGTATATCCCTCAGCCTGAATAATTGGGAAGAAAATTATGTTCATGTTATTTCAGTTGGAGAAAGTGCTCATAATTCAGGGATCCATGCAGTGGGACCTAGAAATCTATTACTTTTTAGGGTTAGCTCCATATTCCATTGACCTTGGGCAATTCTCCCAGCCACTGTGAAATGGATTGGGCTGTGTGATTTTCAAATGTCACCATGTATGATTTACTTGACTTTACCTGTTTGGTTAATGCAGAGGTATCAAGTGAGTGCCTACTATGTGTTCTTTTAGGTGCTTGAATGTCATGAGCCAGATTCATACTGCCCTTGCCTTCACAGTGCTTTTGTGTAGATAAAAAAAAATTGAGAAGCTATAATAATAGAAAGTGGGATAATGTCCCCCTATAAAACTGCAATAGAAGCAGATCCCTTTACAACCCATTTAACTTTTCATAGCAACATTTTTACTTCAAACCTTCCTGCGTATCCCCAGCCAGCGCTCAGCAAGCTCGGTGGTGGTTGTTTTGAGGGCTCAGCACGGGTAGAATTGCCAAGAGGACTCTCAGAGGCTGAGGGCCAGTGGCTCACACCTATAATCCTAGCTACGCAGGAGGCTGAGATCTGAGGATCACAATTTGAAGCCAGCCTGGGCAGGAAAGTCTCATTAACCACTAAAAAAACTGGAAGTGTAGCTATGGCTCAAATGACAGAAGACCAGCCTTGAGTGTAAAACCTAAAGCACAGCTCCCAGACCCTGAAATCAAGACTCAGTATTGTACCCTCCCCCCACCTCCACCCAAATACAATAAAAAAGACTCTCCTAAACTGGAGCAAAATAATGGAAGTGAGCAATGTATCAGCAACTACTGCGTACCTAGTCCAGACTCCATGAATATCATCTTATGCTAATCACAAACGTTGGCTTGAAAAACAGTGACACTGTTTTGCACCAGAGCT
The DNA here is from genome assembly GCF_000151885.1 of Dipodomys ordii. Lineage (NCBI taxonomy): Eukaryota > Metazoa > Chordata > Mammalia > Rodentia > Heteromyidae > Dipodomys > Dipodomys ordii. The sequence continues at coordinate 15,380,403 of NW_012267248.1, read as the reverse complement.
TCTTGCCTTCTTTTCCACTACCTTCAGCTCCAATTTAGAAAAATGCAACACAAGGCCACCCACCAAATGGACTAAGTTAAAGAGAAGGGAGAGTGGAGGAGGAAGGGGACTGTTTGGAGGAAAGAAGGTACATGGCAGGTGGCAGCAGGGGGTGGAGGAAGGAAAAGCAGAGCAAAGGGCCATACCAGACAGTTCTCTCTTCATCTCCTAAGGAAAGGGGCATTTTGCAGCCATCTAGATTGTTTGGAAGTAATGAAACATTTTCCAAAGTGAGAAATCATGTCATCTGCTGTGCTTCTGTGGGCTTCATTTAAAAAGAAGCAAAGTATTTCCTAGGATTATATGAGAAAGTTTGGGGAAGAAAAAAATAACCCAATGAGTAACCATCTGGTCTATCTTTGAAACCTGCTCTGGAATATATCTTTTACATATTTTCTGGATTGTCACAGTTTACTGCCAAGCGTGTCTGCAGATACCCCTTGTTTCAGCCACATGTTCAGATGACGGCTGGAAAAAGACCAAGGGGGGAAAAAAGTACAGCAGAAATTCCAAACCCCTAAATCCCCACACAGTATTCTGACTATCCTTTATTCAGAATGTTTAATGATATAAAAAAATCTCAAAGTAGGACATAGACACCTAAAATATTCATGTATAACCCATGTGGGAAAGTAAGCCCTTGAACCTCAAATAGTTCATTTTCTGAGAATTGTGCTTTCTTTTGTTTTGTAGAGGGGGTCAGTGTTTACACATGATGATTCAGATGAGAAAAATAAACAGAACTCTATTTTTCTGTCATTCAGCTTCCTTTTCTTTGTTGAGCTCTGTATCTGAAAATGGTGGCAACCATTTCAATTTGTAATGACATCCTGGTTTCCTGTTTGGGAGTAAACATTCAGTAAAAGTTCGAACTCCATTACTGTTATTTCTGCATTCACAAAAGATTTATTCTCCTTTCCAAAATGAGTGAAGGTGGATACACGGATATAGGGCTGAGGCTCTGGACTTATGTCCAGTCTCCTAAACCTCCCCTGGAAGTCTCCCTTAGGGTGTTTGGTTAGTCATTCAGTGATTTCTTTTTTGTTGGTTGTGGGACTTGAACTCAGGGTCTGGGCACTGTCCCTGAGCCTCTTTGTGCTCAGCATTCTACAACCTAAGCTACAGCACTACTTCCATTTTTTTTCCCACTTCTGGTTTCTGAGTGGCCTTGTAGATAAGAGTCTCGTGTGGGACTTTTCTGCTGCAGCTGGCTTTGAACCACAATCCTCAGATCTCAGCCTCCTGAGTAGCTAGGGTTACAGGTGTGAGCCACAGGCATGAGCTGATGTTTTGAGTGTGTACAGTATTGTACTTTGAGTACACCTGTTGTCTATCAGCTGTGTGAAAATGGCTGAACACCAAACATGGGTTCCTCTACCCATCAGGTTATGCAACTTATAAATCTAGTACAAAATGAAAATGTGGAACTCTTTATTCAAGTATTATTAAGAATCTCCAGGTGGCTAGAGTAAAGTATTAACCCAAGAATGGGGGCTTTCTGAATTCAAGGTTTTATGAAAACTCTCTGCTGTATCCACTTTCCAGAGATACCCCTGAGCAATGGGGCTGGCCCAGTGTCACCAGTACCCTTATGAAATTAGGGAGGGAGAAAAGCTGAGTGGGAGGGGACAGTCCTATCTATTCTAATGGAATAGATAGGAATAAGGATACATGTTAACAAGCTTTGTCACTGTGTGTGTGCAGGTGCATCAGTACTGGGGCTTGAACTCAGGTTGTGGACACAGTCCCATAGCATTTTGTTTCCTCTACCATTTGAGCCATTACTCCAAATCTGTCCAAAAGCAGAAATTGAACCTCATCTGACATTGAATCTACTGGTACCTTCATGTTGAACTTCTCAGTTCCTAGGACTGGTAAATGAATCTCTGTTGTTTATAAATTACCGAGTTCAGTGGTTTTGTTAGAGCAGCATGAGTTACTTGACACACCCAGTGATGTTCAAATTGGTCAGTTGACAGACACCTGAGCATGCTTCTGCCTTCATGGGTCCCCCTAAGCTCCCCCTGCCAGCCAGCATTGGGATTGAATCCAAGGCCTTGCATAAGCTAAGCAAGTGTTCTACCACTGTAGCTCAGTGGTAGACTTTATATTGCTAAGTTACTTATACTGACTTTGAACTCACTATGTAGCTCAGAGAGGCCTTGAATTTGCAATTGTCCTGAATAGCCTCCTGAATAGCCCAGATTATTAGAATGTACCACTGTGCCTAGCTCATATATAGTCTTGCTTACATCAACTAAATTTCTTCCCATCATACTACCTCTTATTCAAGTTGTTACAGACTCTGAACTCAGTGCAATTTTCTGTTTGGTAGACTTTTATTCTACCATCTGGGACGACAGATGTTCATTCTCTTTAAATCTACTTATTCAGTGATGATTAAGATCCTTGTTTCATGTCAAGCTCTAGGACGTAATACTGGGCAGTCATGCCTGGTCCCTGCATTCATGAGGTTCCCATCTAGAGAAAACCAGGCACAGGCAGGCATGAAATTATGCTCTCCATTTCTACAGCATCAACTCTCTAGGAACTAAGATGAACCCAACATATCTAGTGCCTGGGACATGCATTTATATTTCACTTCTATCTTTGGTTGACCCCTTTGAGGAGCAAATGCAGTCTATGTTCATCCCTGTGGACAGACGGCAGACTTCTAATCTGACTCTCATTCTCCTTTGTTTTGAAGTCTTGGGAGAGTTACTGATTAGCTCTCACATCATCTCCTAGGAAAGGTATGGAATAAAAAAGACCCACCAAGACAGGGTGATGTAGAACATGAAATGATTTCACATGAGTAAACTACTTCAAACAGAGCCAAGCATACATACTATGTGCTGAGTAAGCATTAGTTTTTGCTATTATTTTAATAATTCCACAGTTTGGGTGGTCTTAAACAAAGTATTTAATTTCGTTGAGGCTTCTGAATCAGTTCTGTTAAATGTAAAAAGTGTGTGTGTATGTGTGCATGCATATGGATGTGTGCATGCATATGGATGTATATGTATGCAAATGTATATATTTGTGCATGCATATATATGTCTGCATTTGTTGTGTGTTAGAGAAAGTGATATATAAAATGTGGAAGTAGCTGAAAAATAAGAACATTCTATAAAGCTGGGCTTTGCTAGCTCACACCTGCAATACTAGTTACTCAGGAGGCTGAGATCTGAGCATCAAGTTTAAAAGAATTCCCAGGCAAGGAAGTCTGTGAAACTCTTATTGCTAGTTAACTAGCAAAAAGTCAGAAGTAGAGCTGTGGCAGAACAGCAGCCTTGAGGGAAAAAGTCAAGTAAGAGCTTGAGGCCCGAGTTCAATCTCCAGTACACACACAGGCACATCAACACAATGGCACGCCGGCGCACACACACGCACACACACACACACACACACACAGAAGCAATGTGTGCTGAGTAGGGAGCACAGAGAAGAACTGTTTATGAATGCAGGAATATCCAGTGTAGTCTGGCAGTGGTCAGAGAAGGCTTCATCTAAGGAGGAACAGTATGTGCAGTTTCCCATGATTAAAACAAAAGTAAAGTTTAGTGTAGCTGGGATATAGAGGGTGAACACAGCAGAGTCAGAAGAGTGAGGGGTAAATACAATTTTAGGGGATAGTATAATATTAAAAAAATGTAGAAAGTCGGGTGCTGGTGGCTCACGCCTGTAATCCTAGCTACTCAGGAGGCTGAGGTCTGAGGATCATGGTTCAAAGCCAGCCCGGGCAAGGAAAGTCCGTGAGACTCTTATCTCTAATAAACCACTAGAAAACCGGAAGTGGCACTGTGGCTCAAGCGGTAGAGTGCTCACCTTGAGCTGAAGAGCTGAGGAATAGCGCCCAAGTTCAAACCCCACGACCTACCAAAAAAATAAAAGGAGACTCCTTTCCAAATGGAAGGTAGAGAATAAGTATTTCCCCCCATTTCCTATTGTGGGCTACTTTTAATTTATGGTTTAACTTGGGGCTCCTTGGGTCAGAGATGCACATGGAGGTGCTTGCAGGCCTTGCAATCAATTGTCAGGAATCTTAACTCTGCAGCATGCTCACACACATGCCCAGTATCTGTCCTTCCTTTGCTGTGCCAGGCCTGGGAAGTGGCAGAGCATCCTGATTGCTAGAAAGGATGATTCAGAATTTTCTGAGCGGGGAAGGGTCAGTGTGAGCTGGGAGGAGATTATGATTAGGCTTTGGCATGCTTCTTTGCTCAGCACCTTTCATTTACAAAACACATTCAAACATTATTAGGAATTTCAATGCCTTCTGACTACAGCACTGAACTGTATTATTATAAAGTATGGATCTACAATGTAAAATCAATGGATATTCAGGTTATTTTAAAGAATTATGGAGTTCCTCCCTCCTCTTCCCTTTCAAAGATAACATATTAAGTAAAAATTAAGTGAATCCAAATACATGGGGAAAATGTTATGGAAGAATTTTCAGTAATTTTAAGTGGCTTCTTCTGAATGTATGCATTATTTTGTGTTAATATTTTCTTTTTTTGCTTATTTGTGGCTTAGAATGGTTCTAAAATAAATGCATATTATTACAAGCAAAATGAACTATAATGGTTTTCCTAGGGGAAAAAAACTTTTCTCCAGTGTTAGTCAGGTAAAGGAATGCAAGGTCCCAGGATCTATTCTAGAAGGAACAGGCGTGTGATATTGCCATTTTCACATTTCTAGAGAAATCCCAATTTGGCTTCAATTTTTAAAACTCCCACAAAGATATCTGGATTTAGTTGCTGTGATGATGGTTTTGTGAGCTAGTCTGACTAGGGTGTCCAGATAGCTGGTTAAATATTATTTCTAGATATGACCATGAGGGTGTTCTGGCAGAGAACTTGATTAGTGGTAAATCAAGTCAAGCAGAAGCTCCTTTCAATGTGGGCAGGCACCACCCATGCTGTTCAGGTCCTCAGTGGAAAAAAAAAGGCAGAGAAATTTGAATTCTCTGTGCTAGAATGTTTGAGTTGAGACATTGAACTTGCCCTGTGTTTAGTAATTCTGGTTCTCAGGCCTTCAGACTTGATTAGAAGCTAAACCACCAGTTCTTGGGCTCCATGCCCAAAGGTCTCACATTTTCCAGCTTCCATCAGACTTTATAATATACCTATTTCCCCCTCTCCCCATATTTCCTTTGGACTTAACCAATTTTAAAGCTTTCAATATTTTCCAATGTAAGAATTACACCTTTATTTCCAACTATTTTCTTCATAAAATTTTGTTTCCATAATTCAGTTGTAAGCATTTACTAATTTCCATTATTTAATTTTGAAATCTAAATGCATGAGACATAAAAAGTTATTGCTTATTATTGATTACTCTTAAAGTCAAGTTTATTGAAGCATAATTTACATACAGTGAAATTTACCCATGGAAGTGTAGTTTGACAAATATATACAGTCACAAAAGAGCCTGCTACCAACATCAAATATAGACTATTTTCATCATTTCACAAAAATTCCCTCATGCCCTCTGTGATCAATCTTTTGCTCCATCCCCCAGCCTCCAGTGACAAGTAATCTGATTTCTGACTCAGAGGCTTTGCATTGCTTGTGATTTTAATTTTGATGTACTGTGGACAGGGAACATGAACTTTATAATTGTGACACTTTTGGTATTTGATGGTATTTGCTTTTGGCCTATTGTATGGTCTATCATATAAAGCACCTTTGTCTTGAATTTCTGAATGCAGAGTTTATCCATGATAAATTTGTTTCAGAGTTTCTAGTGTTCTGTCTTTGCACTCATTCTTTGGCTGTTTTATCAGTTTGGGAGAGAACTATATTAAGATCTCCCACAATTGTGGTGAATTGTTCATTTATCCTGCAGGTTTGTTGATTTTTGTTCTATGTGTGTTGCACAGTGCCTTTCTCATCTTCCTCATTTTTTTGCTTACCTCAGATTCCTTTACTTTTTGTTGTACATTTGTTTTATTTCATACTCTCACCTACTTTAAAAGTTTTATATACTATTGCTATTCTATGTAGTTAGTCAACAATGTAATATGGCTATTTAAACTAACAAAGTCTAAGTTTAATATAACTACCTCTTTCCTGAATAACAAAATAGCTCTAGAACTCTTTAAACCTGATGATGCATCTGCCCTATTCTCCATTATAAACCTCAAATCATGATTGTCAGTCTCAACTTTCTCTGTAGCTAGGATTGTAGGCATGACATGAACCTGGCTCTATATTTATTTTTTATAGAGTTTGCTTGGAACTCTTCATATTTGCTAGATTATTCACTCGTAACTTACCCTAATATCTCAGACTTTATCCTCAGAGTTATATGTCCAAAGTATTGTAAATTCCTTTAATACTATTTTGTTTCTGGTCAACTTTTTAAAGTTGTTCTTTTCTGCTGTGTTCCACGGTCCCCCAATATCTAGGGATACATTTTCTAAGACTCCTAGTATATTGCTGAAACTGCAATATTATTTTTTCCTATATACACAACCAATATAAAGTATAATTTATGAATTAGGCATAGCATGAAATTAACAATAACTAATAATGGATTAAAACAAGGATAGCAACATATTGTAATAATTTTGCCACCATCTTTTATAGTGAAGCTATTTTTAAATAATGGAACAGTCACTCTAATATCATGGAACAGTCACTCTAATAACTAGAAGGAAAACAAAGTGAATAAGGGTAGTTAGTATATGAAATATGGGTATTTAGTTCCCAAGCAGGAAAAAGTGGATGGCTGTAGATTTCATCATAAGGCATAATTCAAAATTTACAAATTGTTTATTGCTGGAATTCTCTACTTAGTAATTTTGCATTGCTGTTAACTTAAATAACTGGGATGGTGGAGGGTAAAACTGTTATTAATGGGGCACTACTATAAAATTCTGGGTGTACAATTCTCTGGATATTACAAGATATTACTTCACTACTTTTGTCATCCAAAGTTGCCACTTATTTACCTATGAAATCAGTTATGGAGAATTATATCACAACTAACAAATACTGTCAAACCTATAGTTTCATTATTCTTCTCTAGAAATCCAATTAGATATATGTCATGGTACGTGTCATTGAGTATTTCATGCTATCTTCCATGTCTCTTAATTCCTCTTAATTTCCTTTTGTATTGTTTTTATGTTGTATTTGTGGCAATTTCCTTAGGCTTATCTTCCATATCACGCCTGCTCTTTAACTGTGCAGTGTATTAAAGATCCAGGATTTATGCAAGGGCACCAGTTCCTAATTGCAAAGACCAGAACTAGTTCCTCTTCCCCTAAAGCTTGCCCTCAAGAGCAAGTCTTTAGGTTATGAGCAAAGCAAATGTCTATGAAAAGCTACATCTTACATAGGCTACTGCACTGCTTTTCAGTGGAGAATCTTTTAATCAGTCACTGTTTATTTACTTTATATTTGTATGATTTCATGTATAGTTATACTTTTTACAATATTTAAAAATATTTCATGTAAGAGAAAGTCTATATTTATGTTCCATATCACTAGAAGTAGAAATCTTGATTTCATACCTTACCTGGATTCTGTTCATATTTGGACAGATTTTAATAAATATGCACCTTGATTTACCCTGTTTTTGTGATTTGTAGTAATATAAGGCATTCCACAACCTTTGTATTTTGGAATCACTTTTTTATCTTTTTTTAAATCCATGAAGTCCTTCTGATTGATATATGGTTACCTAATTTATTAATTTAACTTTATAATTATGCCTTCTACCATCTAGCTCAGTGTGGAATATGGCCTTCTCTGTTGTTGACTAGATGGAGGCAGAATCAGGGAATTTATGCACTGATCATTTGTCACTTTGGGCCATTTGTACTAATATTGGGTTTACAGTCCAAGTAGCAATGGTATAATGTCTGAATATTCCCTTAAATAGAAATGCTTAGGTCAGCAAATATGAAGCCTCCAACTATTAAAGCACTGGGTGCAATACAAAGTAAGTTTTATGGAATAAGAAGTCCCTTCTTGCTTGGAAAGTGTCACTCGCTGGTAGGCACTAACTGTTTTGAGGGGCCTTGAGAGGAGATATTGATACCTACTGCTGCTCTCTATGACCCCTACCCCATTTCAGGTAATGCTTCTACATCCTTTGTTTCTTAAAATGTTTCCTTCTCACTAAGCTATTTCAGGTGGCACATTAGCCTACCACTGACATAATAGGCTTCCTTCCTGACTCTGCCCCCACTATTTACAATCTAGATTTATCATTATCACCAGTCTTCAACTGAGATGTAGCCCCTGAAAAACAACATCTTTATACCGTTTATAGTTTTTTTTTTACCATGTTGGTATGATAAATGCTCAATTCATACCCTTTGAGTAAATGTATGAGCACATCTTTTTCAGATTATCTTGAGTGATTTCTACCTTAAGCAGAAATTCCTATCTAGAGACTGTTCTCAAAGTGAACTTTTAAATCCCTAAATGAAACTGTCTTAGCCCTAATAGTCATCATTTCAAGGAGTTTTAATACTTCACAACCATTTAATGTATGGATTATTGACCTATTCACTCAGATTGCAGATGATTTGAGCTGTCTAAGCCTGCCAACAGAAATCTGTTTTATAGACTTCAAGATAAATGACTTAGTAGTCTTTAGTGGTTGATGTGATAGATGGCTGTTCCCTTAATTGATAGCTTAGAAGATTAACAGCTCATGAGATGGACTATTTCACTCTTGTATGCATTTTAGAAAATGGATGCATCACTGAAGTAGTTCAAGCCAAATAAAATAAATATTTGCAGAACTCCCTCTGTATAAAACACTTTCTAGGGGGGCTGGGAAGGTGGCTCAGTGGTAGAATGCTTGCCTTGCATGCATGAGGCCCTGGGTTCGATTCCTCAGCACCACATAAGCAGAGAAAAGCTGGAAGTGGCACTGTGGCTCAAGTGGTAGAGTGCTAGCCTTGAGTTGAAGAGCTGAGGGACAGCACCCAGGCTCAGAGTTCAGGCCCCAGGACCAAAAAAAAACAAACAAACGAAACAAAACAACCCCCCCCCCAAACCAAACAAACAAAAAGCAACTTTCTAGGCACTGGAGTGAGGGTGGGGGGTAGGTATGGAACCAAGTTTAACACACAGAACAACCACTACAGCAAAATGCATACCACAGAAATGTTAGACAAAAAGGAAACATCTACTATGGGTACTTTTGGGTAGTTTCTATGAGAGTAGGTTCATTTTCTGTCAGTAAAGCATCAATTAGCAATAGCAAATTTGTATCCAAGACTTGTTAAAACTTGTATTCACATATTTGTGCGTCTTACTATTGCTAAGAAATATAACAGGATTTGAATAATTAAGATACAGGTAGGCAGCAACAACAATAAAAGGGTCATAGTTAAAAACAACCAAGCAGCCAGGTATTGGTGGTTCACTCCTGTAATCCTAGCTACTCAGGAGGCTGAGATCTGAGGATTGTGGTTCAAAGCCAGCCAAGAAATCCTTTATTAGACTTGAGTTTTTAGATGGAATACAAACATGCATGGGATAATAGGTGACAAGGTTGGTATTTAGGGTTTTGATTCCTTTGGGGTTTTTTTGGTCAGTCATAGGGCTCCCTGAGCTCTTTCACTCAAGGCTAGCACTCTACCACTTTGAGTCATAGCTCCACTTCTGGTTTTCTGGTGGCTAACTGGAGATAAGAATCTCACAGATCTCAGCCTCCTGAGTAGCTAGGATTATAATAACTCAAGTCTAATAAAGGATTTCTTGGGAAAATAGAGTTCTATCAACTCATGAGTTTCTCTAATGGTTTAAGAATATGGACACTGTTTTCAAAACAGCCCGTATGTTGAGCTTGTTCAGTTGCCATTGTTATGAAGCTGTATAAGCTAGAGAATCTCACTACAGTTTTGTCACATATCAACTTGACGTGATAGCTATTGTGTTATATATCCAGGTAGATACGAGTGGCTGGTACATAGTTTGCATGCTCAAAGCATTCAATAAATAATAACAATTATGTTAGGGTTTTCTTTTAGGCCATGGTCTAATAATGTAATTTTCTGGTAGCAAAGTTCCAGGGGAACTTTGAAGACTTAGTAGATGTCAGGGGCCACTGGGTAGGTGGATTGAGGAGAAAAAGGCTGTGTGTAGGAAAAGTGATTGAAGACAGGAGATAGAAACTCGGTGCTGGTACTTGTGGAAAGACATGATCTGGCCATGGTTTTCCCCATGGAGTCCAGTAGGCTGCTTGTTAAATTTAGTTTAGCAGAGAAAAAAAATATTATCTAAAAGCACACAGCAGTTTGTTTTTTTTTCTGTCTGACATTTTTCTATGGAAATAATTCAAATTGCATTTTAATACCTGACAAATATTTCAGAGCAGAGAGGATGATGTAATTATATATAAAAATGTAATAGTTTTGAAAAATACTAAAAGTATTATGTGAGTTTATATGATAACTGTCCTTCCTGTATCTCTCTAGACTTCTGGTTCTTTTTCTTGTCTCTTAATGGAGATAGTTGTCATGACTCTTTGAACTTCCTAATATTGTAATTTACTGCAAGGTCAGACAGAAATTCACAGAGTATACAAGGTAGAATAAGGAAATATTTTATTTCCTCATTAATGCATTTTACTCATATCAAATGGAAATGCTTGCTAAATACAAATAAGTCTTGGAAAGTGAGACTTGACAGTGATAAAAACAAGTTTTCTTCACAGTTAGTAAGATACTTTTGAATGCCACAGAAGAACTCACCCACAGGCTGTGGGCTTCAGTGCCCACAAGAGCTAGAGCTTCTCTGCCCAGGGTTGGCTCAGAGATTTCAAATCCAGCCCTTAGCTTACATTTCTCATTTGGCAGTGTAGCCTTGTGATTCATTGCTTGTAGCCTGCCCCTGGAGGGGTGGTTAATGAGGTTTGAAGTTTCATTTAAAGTTTCTTTTCAAAATCCTTTCCTTTCCGTGAAGATGAAAGTCAAGAGTTTCCAGATAAGCTTAGCTGGAGTTTATTCCACTTCTCTGAAGTTAAAGAATGGAAGAGGAAATGTGGGTGGAAGTATAGAGACTCTGTCTGATTTAACTGGGTGGGACTGCCCAAGTCATCCCTGCTGAGACATTTCTTGGGCAGGTACCAATTTGCCTCAGGCATTTAGAGGGCTGATTTCTTCAGGTGGGCTAATCCATTATCTCCTCAGGGCACAAGTCTACTTTCCATTAGTGCTAAATGTGAAGGGCGGGCTCACTGAATCAGGAGCGCACAGAAAATCAAGACTGGGGCTGTCGACAGCCAAGTGCCAGATAGCAATGTGCTCTCTTGCCATGTCAGAAGAACATATTCTTGCAAGAGTATATATTTCTTAGCATTTTTATTGCTTATAGAAGAATAGAGATTTTTCTTTTAAGGATTGAAGAATGCCATGTGTAGAACATGTAAGTTTTCAACTGACCTCAAGCTAGCAGCAGGTTTAGGAGAGAGGCTTTCACACTAGCAGAAAAGTCAGAAGCAGCAAGCGAGAACAGGGAAGGAGTTATACAGCTGGCTTCTGCTAAGCCAAAGAGTTAAGAAGGAAGGACAGGAGGCAGTGAGAGTGGGGATGGATGCCTGCTGTGGAAAGCTCTGACCTTCTAGGTATAGCAACAACTGCTCACCAGCCCTGCAGAGCTTGGGAATTCCAAGTTTATTGCTAAGTAATAATTTGTCCTGGTAGGAAGCGCTGAACAGGCAGTTTTTATAGATGCTGTTCTTTTGAAACAGTTAGAAAATTTGAAGTGGGAAGAGTGGGGAGGGTCTGAAGCAAAATGTTAGGTTTCAACAACAAGGGCTTCGTTGTGGCGTGGCTGATAGCTGTACTTCCCAGGGACTGCTGCTCAACCTTGATTTCACAGTATTGAGTAGTTAACACATTCAACCAACATTGATTGAGTTAGCTGATTTCTCCATCGTTGAAACACAGAGTCTTCAGACTATGAGGCTAATGATGGCCTAAATTGCCTAATTATATGAGCCCTAAATGGTAGGTGGGTGTTTTGAGAGCATCACCTGCATCAGAATCAGATGTGGTTTTTGCTAAAACATAGCTCCTAGGTTTCTTCTCCAGAGCTACTACCTTAGAATTGATCACACACACACACACACACACACACACACACACACACACACACACACACACACACATTCAGAGGACCCTTACAAATCATAATTTTGATCAATTTTCAACTCTAGGTAGACAATGTTTATTCCCATTGATGCCTTCATTAAGGTGAACTACTTACATGAGGTAGCAATGACTCTGGGCTCTGAAGGGAGTGAAACTAGAAATCATGTGCTTTCCTAGAAATTCACACAAAAATTGTAAAATTTTCACATTTTATAGTGATGCTGATGATGTGTCCTTCCACGAGTCCCCACTCCAACACGTACAATCAACTTAAACAATTCTTTATCTATTTTATCGGTATATATCAGCTGTCATTTACAGTTTCATTTGCCGGTGCAAGTGTAAAAATTGGAGAGAGATTCTTCAAATCGTGATGATATTTCTTTGAGAATAGACAAGCTCTGCTGGCGAGACTCGCTGGGCACTGCTATGGGAATGTGAACACCACCACAAACTCTGGGTAATTCAGAGATGGAAGGAAGGGGAATTCTTTTAGGAACAAAAGAACATTATTTTTAATATCATAATCCTTGGCCAGAGAGAGTATTAATAAAAGAATAGCATCATCAGAGGTTGATGGATTACTGCTAGACAGATGTTCTTGCAGAAATACTTCTTGTTGAGTTGGCCTCTGCACAATCTTATAGCTCTGGCAGACTCTTTTGTGACAGTTACCACCATGAGAACACATAAGAACCCTTTATTTCTAACCACCCAGCTTTATTTACTTCTGTTATTGTAGGGTTGACAGAAGCAACTTCCTTTTTATTCTAACAACTTTCATATGTCTTTAAAAAATAGGGCCATATTCTTCCATTGAGACTGACTTACAGATTTAAATGGTCCCTCTGTCTTTCTTGGAGCTAAATTGCAGAAATGTGCAAGGCACACTGCAGTGTGAAATCATACTATGATGACCAGAAAATGAGTTAAGGCTTCTTTTATTTCCTCTTCTTCTCTTTTTCCCCATTAAATGGCTCCAGAAATTCATATCAATTTTGTGACAACCATCATTCGTTGTTTCATTTTATTTTTTTTAAATATAGTTCTGGGGCTTAAACCCAGAGCCTTACATGTGATAGGCAAGCTACATCATCAACCCACTTTGGAGACAATTAAAAGTACCATTTGGTTGCCAATTAAAAGCATTTGCTTTGTCTGATTCGGTCTTTAAAGAATATTTGAGGGGGCCTGATGTGCTCTGAGTTCCTGCTGTCAACATCTCCAAGAGAGAAAGAGATGGCAGGTGGAAAATCCTTGTAAAGAAAGTGTACAGACTCTGCTTTCCTTTGTCTTCCTTAGGAAACATGCTCTATCTGTGCTTTAGTTTTTTGAGAAAATGAGAAAATTAATATTCTATCATCAGTTTAAAGCAGTTTTGAATAAAGATTTTAACCCAACTAAAGGACACTTTCATTTATCTCTTGTACTGACATTATTACTACCCTAGATTAAACATTTCTGCCCTTGGATCAATTGCTCAGAATCTAATTGAGCAGCTCTGATTACAAAGGCTGGAAGATCATTATCCATTACCCTTCACCTCCATGTATACAAAATATTGAGTCACATCAGAGCCCCTCAAGAGGCACGGAGGGGCCATTTGTTTTTCTGTGCTGAGATAATCCATGTTTAGTTTAGTGATGGTATTACTTCTCACTCTCTTACTACTATTATGCAAACCCTCTTGAAACTTACCATTTATTTTTAGAGGTAAGTGTGATGTGTTCCTGAAATATAATCTTAATCTAGAATAGAGAGAATTGGCAGAAAGCAATCTATGTAACTGGATCAATATCCAGATCTATATGATAAGAAATTCTAACTCTATACCTTCTTCTTTAAATCATCTTAATTTTCTGGAGCAGAGTTGCCCAGATCGTAGATCTTTAAGCACACCTATCTTTTTCATGCATGGTGTTGGCTTTGTCTCATTTGCCATTTCTATTTTATGTACTGGAAAATCCTGTTGAACAGACTCAACAGGGACAACAATAGCAAATTGCCTTTTATGTTGATTCCAAATGTGGCTTCAGGTTAGTAGGGTACTAAAAGTTTCTTTCCTTTAGTTTGAGCCGTACTGGGATATTAAGGATTTTTGTTTTAAGTCAATTTACTTTCCAATCCTTTGTTTCTAAAGCCAAAACAAAACAAAAGAAAAACCAACCTAAGGAATTGAGAATCAAGGTATTTATACCCTGTTTGAATTTGAAGTTAGAATTGGTGGTTCATATGACTTTTAAAATGAATGCCAAATTAACATTAAGATGCTCCAGGTTACTTTGGCGGGTGTGTGGGGGGGGGAGTGAGGAAGTGGAGATGGGAGGGCAGGGATGGTAAGGGGAAACAAAGGAGGCAATGCTTGATAATAAATGTATTCATTACCTTGCCCTCTGTACGATATTTTCACAATTTATAAAACATTAATAACAAAACAAAAAGACGCTCCAGGTCATAGAATGAATTCTGTTCCTGATGTCAGTTTTGTGCTGTGTTGATCTTGGGATTCTAGATTTTTTTTTTTTACCAGAAGTCAAGTGTTTGAGCAATAAAATAACATAGCATAGAAAAATAACATAGCTTCTGAGATGAGTATGGAGGTAGAAGAAATCAATGCTGAGATTATGCCTATTATGGGAAGGATTCATAAGGTATATGGACTTCATAGGTTTAGCATGGTAACTTCTAAGAGTTGCTGCTCTTGAGTTCAGTAATGAAATGGTAGAAATATGGACCATCAATGCCTTCTGGAGAACTAACTATTATAACTATAATAACTGTATTATTATAATTGGAGCTGATATCAGAGCAATGCTTGAATGGTGTCAGTTTCAATGGCAGGATTCTTGGACTAGAAGTGAAGGGAGGCATGTCAATCAGAAGAGGAAGGAAGGAAAAGCAAAAGGAGGATGCAAATACTATTCAAGAGGAAATAGGAATAATCATTTTACTTGAGTAAATATTAATGAATGCGCACATCTATAATAGGCACTTTCCACTAATAAATTTGATTATTACTCTTTTTAATCACAATACTTCTGCTCCTAATGGCAATCACAGGAGAATTTCCTTATGCTAATTCTGGATCTTCAAAAAACTCATATTAAAAAATCTTGGCTTCAGCCTGGTTCAGTTTACATCTGCTTCTCCCTCAATTCTTGGTCTCAACTCTTGCATTTATTTGTTCACCAAATCAGAAACCCCCAGCAACTCCATCATTGAAACTCAATTATTTGTTTACCAAATTGGAAAACCCCAGAAACTACATCATGGAAGTTCAATATTATTTCACTGCCTGGTCCAGTGTCTGGTACATTGTGATGAGTTATTAAAATTACTTGATTGTTTTATTTTGAAAGACAAAACGAGGCTCTTTCAAATGCTGTCCATTCTTTTGTGCACAGTGGGGGTGTCCTGACCTCTCTTTTCAGTGAGGATTCTTGGTTCACTACCTTCTATACAGAGCACTCTGTATACTTTCTCATCACATGATTGTCTCCTTTATTTCTCTGTGTCTCCAACTTAGGACTGGCCAGTGTTGTTCAATGAATGAAAGACGAAATAAACCATGGAAGCATCATAAAGAACTCTTGGGCCATTTCGTTTGACTAGTCTCAGTGACTTCTTTTTGTGTTATGGCAAGGGGGCTGCCAGCCATGTTCCTAAGGCTCCAGTGTTTCCTGGCATTTTGTGTAGGTGTAATCTAAAGTTGGTAGTGTTGGGCCTATTATATGTAATCCTGAGAAAAGCATTCACATGGTAATAAATAACCTTGCTAGAAAGGAGAGCTAGAAGTTGAGTCTAGAGTATGTTGCCTCATTGCAGACCAAACTGTTTACCAAAAATAGGGAAAGAGTTGTATTGGGGGGTAAAGTATCTTCTTAAGTCTTCTTACCTCTACTGGGAAAAATTCAGTTTTTCTGAAAGACATGTCATCATAGTTCCCTTCCTGAGACTTTAATCTCTTTATCATAGTGGAAATGGGGCTGAGGATAAAAAATGCAACACAAATTACTGGGGCATGTTTTGAACCCTACTGGAAAGGGTGGTCTTCAGAATGTCTAGGAACAAGAGGGAGCTGGCAGCAGATGGAGAACTGTGGAGTATCAGAAGAGCTGCAGAGATCCTGGGAAATGATGTGACCATAGAATAGTGATTTTGATACTGTGTTCTGCTACCAAGCTCAGGTTATTAGTGGTAAAAAAAAATCAATTTTCTTTGATAGTGTCTGTGTCCCCTACCTCTTCTCTGAAATTTAGGTGATGACAAAAGTAACTTCAGACACTATATTGCGTGGCATATTATGTGTTTGTTGCGTTTAGCTGCTCTGGACATTATAAAATCAATAGAATACAATGTTGAAACCAAATTTCAAAATGGATACTGTATTTTTCCTATCTTCCTTGTAATTTCAATCAGATAAGGGTTCTTTTTCTGTTCTGTTTTGTTTTGCCTCTTGTACAAAGATGTCTGGTGAGTATTCAGTTTCTTGAAAGAGGCAAAATGTAATGTAGATATGCTTAAATCTAATCGCCACATATTTATTTAGTTTGTAAATGTACAAAGTACATAGAAGATTGTGTGAAAGTAACAGTTTACATTATCTCAGTCTCTGCATCTTTTCTCTGCAATTGACTCTAGGGGGGTTGTGAGGTTATCTTTTTTTCCTTTTATTTATTGATTGATTGATTGGTAAAATTACCAACAAATTGGAAACAAGAGAAAACATATTGCTCATGAAGTTATCATGTTGCTACGTTTCCTTCCAGTCTTTTGTTTTGTTTTCTTTTTTTATTCTGTTGTTACAGTGTGTATATACGTTTATAGCTACTTTAGGTTTTGTTTCATTATTAACCATTGCTTATAACTGAATCTTCAATATCTTACTTTTGAGAAACAAATGAGAAGTAGGATTCATGGTAGTAGGAGACAGAGTAGTGAAGAGAGCATGGACTTTGCTCATAATTGAGTCTCAATGTAATCTCCACTTCTTTGCCTCTGTAAATAGGTGAATATTTTCTCCTCTTGGACTTTAACTTTTCATATCTGTTATCTGCCAAGTATTTATTGAATATATGATCTGGAATTGGTAGTTGTTGTCATTTATGATCTCCACATTTTCCATAATAAATCATATACTATAGCATATCTTTTACATCACCAGATTTTCTGTAATTTTCTTTGGCTGAATCTCCAACATGAAACTTCAGGATTGACCCAATGAGGAGATTTTCACTTGCTTTCTGCATCACTTTCCGAAAAAAGATTTGCTGAAATAAATCACACTAACAAAGTATGAGAGAACTTAGTTCTGTTGTTTTATTCAGGGGACATTTATAGTCATGTTTTTAACTTTCTGAAATGAAATTGAAATTTTGATTGTAATAGTTAACTCTGGTCAATCAGGAGCATTACGTTTGTTCATTTATGAAAATACTTTCTATGTTCATAAACTTTTTATATTTTCATACAGTTCCTCTTCTTCAGCTCAATGTATGAAGTATATTATATGCATATTTTTGCTATTGGGAAAATGTACATTTGCTAATAATTACAGATTGTGTAATTGTAGTCAGCTGTATGATGATATGTAATTATTTCTGATATATATTATGTATATACACATATATGTATATATATATATATATATATATATATATATATATATATATAATGTTTCTGTGTCATTTTCTTTTACCAGCCAGGAGTTTTAGACCAATATAAGTAGTTGTAGAGATAAAGAGCATCTTATTTTATTGGAATATAAAAAGGAGCCTTCTAGGCCAACATTTCTCAAACTGTGTTCTGAGGGGACTAATGCTTTGAACAACACCAACAAAAGGAGTTGCATTCTGTTGAGATTTGCAATTCACACTATCATATTAATGCTTCCAAGAAGTCCTGCTGTTAAAAATATGTTTAACTTTATTCAACTCAGCATTTCCTGTGCTTATGTAGATAAGGAATCCTCATACCAAGCTCCCTCCTCCCACTTTTCTTTTAAAGAACTGTACTTATTAACATTTTAGAGGACAGTGTTCTAAGGAACTCTCATTTGGGAAAAACTAATATATTCCCTGGAAATGTAATGTTGGCATTCATTTGGAAAATATTCTATTAATAATGTCAAGAGAACAGCCATTTATTCCTCTTTTAGAAATGTTATTAGCAGAAATGAGTATTAAGTGTCTTTTAATTATACAGCGATCAATTTAGTTTTGGTTATTTAGCTTTCTAATATGATATAATAAAAAAGTCCCTTAATTTTAAACTCTTTAGAAAAACATGTTTGGCTAAAAACTACTTGGAATGAGTAGATTAATTTTTAGGAATGAATGGATAAATTTTTAATACATATACATTGTCTTTGCAAATATACAGTACTTCGAATGCTGGTGTCTATATTCATAAGTGAAATCAGTATATGATTTTCACTTTCACATTAACGCTGCTTGATTTTGGCATTAACCATATGTTTTTCTCATCAAATTATGTGAAGACTTTCCTATTTTTGCTCAATGTAGTAACTGTTTATGTTAAACATGGGAATTTTTTGCTCTATGAATGTTTGAAATAATTCACTGGTTAATGGCCTGCAGCTTTTTATAGGGGATATTCTTTAATAACCCTATCGATAATTTCTCAGCATTGTTTCCTTTTTGTTGTGTCAATTTTGGTAATTAGCAATCTTTTTTCCAGAAAATTGTTTATTTTGCTGAGATTACCTAATTTATTTTCCTATAATTATCCATAGTACACTTGATGATTTTTTAAATATTTTTCTGCTTTAGTTTCTCCATTTTTGATCTAATTTGCTGCTTCTGCCTCTTTTTGGAAGAGCCACTGCTTGACTTTATCAATAGAAGTGTTTTTTCCCTTTTGAATTTCTGCTTTCATTTTTATGTCCTTTCTAATTCTGACGAGACAATTACTCACTTTTCCTAAACACTCATTTCTTAAAATTTGAATCTTATTATTCTTTCCCTTTGTCCTTTGATTTTTTTCTAAACAGAAAGAAAACCGTGTCACAAAATTGGATTCTGTAAAAATTTTAACTGTTTAATTTATTTTATTACCATTTATGGTAAATCAAAATAAAGTTTGCTGTATTAGAGATAGAAAAAAAATCCCCTTAATGGGTTGAGGCTGTGGCTTTGTCATCAATTGCCTTTGTTTCCTCTTCAAACTGTTGGGTTTAAAGTCTAAGATAGTGAAATAAAGCAAGACATGGTGAATTCACTGAGCCTCTTGCAAAATCATAGCTTTTGTCTGCTCAGAGGGAGTCATTTAAAGCCACTGTACATGTATTCCATAAATAGTAATAACAAATCACTATATTTTGAGCATCTTTTTTTGAGTCTACTGTAGCTATTAATCAGTTCATCTAACAAGCTTGTGAGACAGCATTATTTTCCGTTTTCCAGGAAGGGAAACTAAGGCACTGTGAGGCAAGTGAGAGTTAGGCTTTGAACCCTTTGGGTGTAGTCAAAAAGCCTACAGTCTGAGCCACCATACTATGCTGCTTGTTTGTACTTGTGACACAGATGTCTTCTTTTTTTAAAATACATTTTTATTGTAAAAATACTGTACAGAGGAGTTACAATTACATGGGCAAGGTAATGAGTACATTTCCTCAAGCGTTGTTACCTCCTCTTTTGTTTTTACTCTACCATCCCTTCCCTCCCATCTCCACAACTACACTCCCCTAACCCCACTCCCCACCTAAATTGTAAAGTTCGTTTTTCAACATAGTGTCTTGTACATCTCATTGTTACAATGGGTCACAGATGTTTCCTTAAATAAGTGGAAATGGTATTTCTCCCTTTGTAGGTAAATTAAGAGTTTACAGAAGGTTGTAATGTGCATTGTATTGTGTTTGACACTTGACCCAGGAAAGTAATGAAGGGATCCATACACACCTTTGTATATATACCTCTGACTCTGCTTTGTTCTGGAATAATTTTTTTAATTTAATTTAATTTTATTTGTGAACGTACTGTACAGAGGGGTTACAATTACATGGGCAGGATAATGCGTACATTTCTTACCAAGCATTGTGCTCTGGAATAATTTTTAACCATTTCAAACGAGCACTATTGTTAGGAAAAACCTACTTATGTCCATTTTCATTGCCCAAAGTCTCTATAACAGCAGAGTCCAGAATGCCCAAAGCCTCACCATTGACAAAGGGCTTGTAGCCCTTGGAGGAAAAAAATGCTTATATGACCTTTCCTGGTGGTCTATAATTTGTATTGCAAACTGATCACAAGAATTAAAGTAAAGGTGTGGCCTAGGGGAACAGATGTCCTCAGGAATGGACACCTGAGTTCCAAAAATGCTGAAGTGGCTCAAGTGAGATACTGAAGTTACTGCTTCTTTGTATTCCTGAAATACTTCAAATATAGTGCCCGTGTGAGCAGTTACCTCCCAGAGAGCCAACACTTGCCATTCAGAAAATCTACAGCCAAGCATGGTGGTGCCCACCTCTAATTCCTGCTACTCAGTAGACAGAAGGAGGAGGATTGTAAGTTCCAGATCTTATCTCAAAAACTACAAACAAAGAACAAATCTGAAAGGTCTGAGGGATGTGGCTGGAGTACCTAGCACAAGGTACAAGAGTCAATCTTTTCTACTGAAAAAAAAAATCAACAGGTTTTGTTGTTGCTGTTGTTATTTATTTTCTCTGATTGGGGAAACAAAGTCCTCAAGGAACACCTTCTCCACCTGTCTTTTCCCTATTCTTTAGTTTCAAATGCTTTGGAAGAGCTAGTTTATTAACAGTCAGGTGCTCTATAACAAGTTCCTAAAACAAAATTTATATACGGGGTGAACATTCCTAATCCAAAATGTAAACTCTGAAATGCTCCAGACTTTTTGACGGTCAACAAGACACCACAAGTAGAAAATTCCACATCCAAGCTCATGTGTCAGGTCATTGTCAAAACATGTGCACACTATAAACAATGCATGAAGTTGCCTTGGGGCCATGAATATACCATGTTTGTAAAAGGTAAGCAAGCTTTATGTTTAGACTCAGGCCCCATCCATAAGGGATCTCCACATATTCTAAAATCTAAAAAGAAAATATGAAATTTGAACACTTCTGGTGCATTTTGGATAAGAAATATTCAACCTTCATGCCCTTTTGCGTACATTTAGCTTTAAATCATAATAATTGATTCTATAATAAAATTACTTTTATCTACAAGGGTTAATTTCCCCATTAATCTAGTTGTTTTCAATAAAATAGTACTAATCCTTTTCCAGTAAATGGGTTTTATCGTACACTTACCATTGCTTTTAGTTTTAGTGTGTTGTGTTCAAAATTATTATCTCTCTTCTGGTTTGCATTTTTATACATGAACTCTTCTTTTTTAGTGTTACTATTTGACATGAGCCTCATATATCTTTTGTTTATGAATGGGGAATAGGTGGTAACAGCAACAGAAATGGAATATGAGCTGTTTCATATTTAGCTAATAAATCTGCATCAATTGCTAAGTTGATATGAGCATTCAGCTAAGATTCAGAGAATTTAGTCTTATCTTTCTGCAAAACATTATCCATTTTAGTAGGTCATTTGTTCAATTTTATCTATCATCAATGAGACCTACTTTCATATCAGCTGTAGCATATTAGAGCCTCATATTTCATAAGTCTCATGTGTGTACTAACCATAAGTCATATAACAATTCTTTATGATTTTTTGTGTCTTTTTAATTATCTTCTATCAGAGAGCCATTCATCCATTTCAACCATTCAGTCATTTCACTTGCATCCTTAAAGACACCCAAATTCTGAATTAGGGACATTTTATTGTACGAGAATACAATAGACAGATTATAATTCTGTGATTCTTCTGGCTAAGGATCAGTATAAATACCACTCCAGAAATATTTAAGTACCATTACCTTCTAACAGAAGTTCTTAAGCATTAGCAAGCATTTGAATTACTTGTCACTGCCTTCAGAGTTTCTGAACCTGTGGGTCAAAGCAGGATCTAGAAATTTGCATTTCTACCAAGTTCCCAACTGTTTTGGCTGCTGCTAGTCCAAGACCATCTTTTGGCTAGAACAGCTCTAAAATCTTCTAAGAATCCCACAGAATAAATTGCTCCCATAAAAAGTGAGGGGCCAGGGCTGGGAATGTGGCTTAGTGGTAGAGTAATTGCCTAGTATGCATGAAGTCCTGGGTTCGATTCCTCAGAACCACAGGGGGGAAAAAACCAACTAAACAAAACAGTAAAAGCTGTAGGTGGTGTTGTGGCTTAAGTGGTAGAGCACTAGCCTTGAGCAAAGCGCAGGGACAGTGCACAGGCCCTGAGTTCAAGCCCCAGGACTGGAAAAAAAAAAGAAAGAAAAAAGAATAAAAACTGAGGGGCCATTGTTATACTTGACAAATCTCAACTGGTTTCTTTTAATCCATTGATCTTGAGTGTATGCCTAAACTATTTTTTATTCTCTACTAACAAGTGCTACTCAGAATCTGGCTTTCTGGCTGGTTTAGTCTTCATGTGGAGAAGGTTATCATTGTAAGAGATTTGGGAGTATGATCAAGAATAGCCTGTGGTTTGGGATGCTATATTCTTGTGACAGGCAACATTTAAAATACACAACACCTCAAAAGAACTTTTCTATACTTTGATCTGGTTCCTTGCTTATAAAAGTGTAACAGACAGGAGGAATTCAGAAATGTCAAGCGAAGGTGAATGCTTCTAGAAGCCACAGAGAACAAGGAAGCACAATTAGGGCTGTCCTGGATTTTCTGGCTAGGCACTTTTTGAAGAACAGTTTATGTAGCTTTATTTTATTTTCTGTTTTGTTGTTCTAGACAAAGGACTCTCTTGGAGTCTTAAGAGAAATATTGAATTTCAAGGAAAATTAGAAAAACTTCTCTATTGGGGTCCATTCTGTGCTATCAATAAATAGGGTATGATGAGAATTTTTCAGATTAACCAACTAATAACTTCTTTAAGCATATTAATAAACAAATCTTCCAATCATAGCCTGTGACAGTGTCCATTTATCTGTACACTAGTGACTTTCATTATTTTGTACAAATCCTTACAATTTAAGGGTTTTTTATTGTCTCATTTGTCTATAGAGATAGAAGCTAAGTTAGGTGTCTTTTTATGGCAATACAAGTAGCAGTTACATCACAGTAATTAAGGGAAAACAATTTGAGGGTTTTTAAAAACTATGTCTAATTTCTCATCTTATTAATGTACTTCTTTGTCTTTGTGATCTCTTTAACTATTTGCAAGCTTTAAAGATTATTTGTGAATAACATGTTTGACTGCTTACTTGATGTATGTCAGGCAGTGTTCTAAGCACTTCACATGTCATTACATGCTTTACCAAATTAGCAGATACATATTATTGAAGCTTCATAGGTTTCCAAAAAAATAATAATCATTTTGCATAAGAATTCAGACATTTCTCTGAAGCGAACAGAAATAATTTTTCCTGGTCATTATTTCTTGTTTTCCTATCTTGTAAGGGTTCTCTGGAAATTGATTTTTGATTTGCACCAGTTGTTTTAATATTCTAGTGTTTTCCAATTCTGTCAGTATTAGTAGCTTCAGTGAATACTGCAATTTACCCTGACATTCAGGGAAGCTCAATATGCTAATTAAAAGATGCTAATCAGGAGATGGTAAATTTCTTTTAGGATCCTAGTTAAATAATAACATAAAGATTTCTGACAGAAAAGAAATAGACGATCACAAACCTAGAAGCAAGTTGCAGAAACTATTTAAAAGATCACTAGATACCATTTGGGAAGTTTAGGCAAAATAATACTTTCCTGAACAGAAAAATTTTAGTCTTTTATAGTTGTCAGAAAACTGTGCCAAATAGAGAGGTTTGTTCATTCATTTGGCTACTCGTACAACAGACTCCCCTGTGCCTATGGTCCTGGGATTCAGTGATGAAGATATGTCTCTTAGCCTCCATAGGTGATCTAAAGGGCAGACAGATGTAAGCAATGCTCACCGTATCCCTGTATTTCATAAGCTCTGACAAAAGTATGAGGTTTGCACACTCAAAGTCCTAGTGAAGGGCATTTTCACTTAGGATGCTGTCACTGAAGAAACATAAAGTAGTAGAGTGAGTATGATGAATCGCAGTGATTGTGGAGAAGAGTGAATGATTGCGCAACCCAGGACACTCTGTGTGCCAGTAAGAAATTAAGAAAATCCCCTTTCACAATCTGGAGTTGGACCAGATGTGAGAGCTGGAAGATGATGACGTGATCCCAAGGAAGGGACAGAACCCAGTCCTGAGAAGTCTGGAGCCACAGAACGTCTGATGTCTGAAGTAGATGACGCAGATGCTCACGTGGGGCTGAGGCTGCAATGATCAATTCAGGTGCAAACAAGGTTAAAACTCATTGCTACTTTCATTAAATAAATTCTTTCGACAACCTTTCCTTGATTTGTTTGGTGGAACTACTTATTCTAAAAAGGAGAATTTATAAGATTGAGTAGCAAGATAAAGCAACTCTAGTTGTTCTGGTCCAGACAATTCTGGCAAGAAGAATTATGAAAATATCCAGGAATGATGCAGTTAAACTTTGAGTAGAAATTCCCATACATGAGGCCTTCATTTCTCTATCTCATATAGCATAACATAGGACAATATGACTTAACATCTTTGTTGAGCTTTTGTTAATAAGTGATTCTAACATGATTAAGAGGAAATCGTGACTACTTTCTCAGATGCCCCCAAAGTCTAAGGCTTAAGTGTACAACTTAGTCTCAGACATAAGATATTTGGGGTTCTCCTTTTCCTTTACTCTGCAATTTTTTTTGTGACTACATTTGAGCAAATACCATTTATAGTATTAAGTGTATCCACTTCATATGTGCTTCTGATGTGCTAGAGATCATTATATTACTGCTAGTACTCACAAAATCTCTGCCAAGATAGGAATTATTATCTTTCTTTTACACACTGACAGTTGAGATCTCAACTAAAGGGATTTTTTTTTCAAGGGGTCAAATGAAGATTCATACAAAACCCACAGGCACCAGAGTTTGGGTCTTCTCTCTAGGGCCTAGGGTCTAGATAAGAGCTTTCTGTATGCTTATGATCCAACTAATTAAAGTCATTATAAGCTCTTTTTGACAATAATATTTCAGTTCTAGAGACAAAAAAGCAATTTGATCAGCAAAGATAGCTCTATGGAGGAAGTGATAGTCCAAAAAAGAACTGATTATGTTTTCCAAGTATTGTGATTTAAATATCCATTATTCCAATTGGGTCATATTTAAGATAGCATTAGTAGGATCAGAAATGCTAGGAATTCAATTTGCCATAAACTTTGGAACCAGAGTACACACAGGTTAGTTCCTTTGACCAAACACACCAGAATGACAAGAATTTATGTCTTGACTAAGACAATAGGCCTGCTATCAGTATAATTTGTCTTGAGTGAGTGTCAGGGAGAATTAATGGTCCCCAGTTCCGTGGGCTCTGCAGTTTACTGTGTCTCAAACTTCCAAATGTGTCTCAGCTTTTGGTTCAGAGTGGCCTGGGATCAGGGTTCTATGAGCATGGTGGGGTGTGTCCATGTCTTTACAAGTCTGTCTTTCCATTGTGTCTTTCTTTGGACCAGCCTCGGGGCCCTGGTACATGAGTTAGTATTCCTATAGTTAAAAAATAATAATTCTAGAAGTCAAATAATTTCTTTTCAGCTACACAAATGATTTTGGTGGAAATAATCTTTGAAATTCCTGTGTGTATGTCTATGTGCATATAAGTATGTATGTATGTGCATGTATGTATGTGTATGTGTGTGTGTGTGTGTGTGTGTGTGAAGTAAAATAGTATGTTAAAGGCTAACAAAAGTGTCAGAGCTGCTTTGTCTTGTAATATATATGTATCACACAAGGTGGCAGAATAAGCATGAGACGGCCCTGGGAGTGTAATCTGAGAGAGGCGGCATTGTTTGCAAGAAAGGTTTTCCCCTATTCTTACCTTTGGGGCTGCAGCTGCTGCTGCTCGCTGTGTGAGCTCGCACATTTGTGTTTGAGTGAAATATGCCACATAGTTAATAGCTACCGGGCACCCCAACCCTTTGCTTTCATACAAAACCATGTTAAATGAACGGTTTCATGAAAATATGTACCGGCTTCTGGCTCCGGTTTATATGCCTTTTCTCTGATGGAAAACATGAGCTTTTTTTCTATCAGTATTCTTGCTCAAGTCAAGGACATCGTAAAAGCTCAGCCCCAGACAGTTTTATAACATATGATATCAAATGTCAACTTTTTTCTTCTCCAAATAGAACGGGGATAAAGTTAAATATTTATTAAATATTTGTCAAGCTTATTAGCCCTGTTTTTCTACATGAAGAGAACCAAAAGCCTATGGGTTTATTTTTAAATTTCATTGAATGGTTAATACTTTATTAATTCAATTTTTAATGTAGTTATTTTTATAGCTGAATTAAATATTGTATCAGAATCCTGGTTGTGAACAAGGCTGTTGGCAATGGACTACATAGGATTGTCACACCATGTATCAGAAATACTTCAGAATAAATTTACTTGTTCTATTAACCTATTCGGTTCAAAGAAGTGGGACATCGTTCAAAGTCATAGGGAAAACATTTGGTCTCTGAATGAAAAAAATAGAAGCCATGCATATGCTTCATTTCTCATTAAAAATTCACATATCTGAGCTCTAGAAGATTTAACTGATACACTTTATTTTTCAAGAGCTATATAGAATATTAGGATCAACTTGGAAAGGGTAAAATGCTCATCCTCCATCAAAAGTGCATCAGGTAATTTACAATGCACGACAACCAAGTACATGCTGCTTCTGGCATGTCATGTTTAGTCACTCCTGTCCTTTTTTCTTCCCCTATAATGTCATTTTCCAAGGGCTTTCAATACTTCTGGACAAAGTTCTGTGGGTTCCTGCATCTTATGATTCTCCTCTCACTTAGCTTAAATTATAATTCCTACTTCCAGGCTCTTTGCAGTTCACTGCCTCTCATCATTTCCTCTTCCAACCTAACACCTGCCAGCACTGTGCTGGAACCAACTCATACCGGCTTAGGAAAACCAATTTTTCACATCTACTCCTAAGCCTTGACCTGAGATTGATAGCTTGCAATTGACTGTGGTTGGAGTATTTACACCACAGGAAAGAACCCATGCTACAAAATGATCAGGGATCTCTCCTTCCAACCTCTAGGCCAGTTTATCTGAACACCACATGGATTCTAACCAATAACCCCAATTCTAGTGGATTTTGTCATCTCACCCCTCCAAACACATAGTCATTGGCATGTTATAGGAAGGCATTTTTCAACGTGTTTACTCTGCAATAACTGAGAAAATACTTTTATTTCTGGATTTGGCAGTAATCTTGTCCATGTTTAGGAATGACAGGTGACTGTATTACACAGCTGGTGTGTCATTTAAACCATGGTACAGAGATGCAAATGGAAAGAGTTTCTACCTATTGAACCTGCCTAAAATAAACTCCAAATTGTCTAAAGCCACATTGGACTTAGAGAAATGTGTGACCTGGCTTTCATTTACTGGCTGCTCTTAGAGAGACTGGCATTGTAGAGCAGTCACATTTTTGAGGGACCCTGAGGATTTTGCTCTCCTGAAAAGAGCTAGCCCATTTTTCTGTCCTAAAGTTGGATATTTTCACCTGGAAATTCAAGCTATGATGGTCAAATATTGAAAGTGTTAAAAAATCCACAAAAACTAAAAAAAAAATCTTTAAATTGGAAATGCAAAGTCCTCTACAGTATTTTTTTTATCCTCTAAGGTTTTCTGTAATTTTTGCCCATGCTTTTTTTTTGCCCACATTGTATCTTCTGTTTGAGGTTTTCTTTGTTCTCTCTCATTTAATTCAAATACGCTTTGATTTCAAGCATGATGTGGGAATCCATTCCCCCATAAAGCTACTTCAAATCTCCCTATTTGGAATAGTGTGATTCCTGGGACACAATGAATTCTACTCAACTGACAGGTACTTACGAATTTTACCTTTTTATTTGTGCGTGTATTTTATATTCCCTAGTACATCTGAAAACAGAGACCACAGGTGCCAGTTAGTAAGCTTTTGACTCTCATCCAGTTCATCCTAAAACCTTGCTCCTTCATCTTTGCTTCATGTTCCTAAAACATTCTATTCTAGGCATAGGATGCCACTCCATCAATAAGCAGTTTGTTCTAGGCTGTAGCTTTTCCTAACTCAAGCACATATTTGAAGATGTTTGTCAGTGACACATCCACAGCAGTGCTGGACTCCCTTCCCTTCACAGGCATTTGGATATCAGTCGTAAAGCTTTGCTAAATGGCACCTTTCTGATATACAGCTCAAGTTGCAGGGGCTCCACCTCTAATTTCCAGGTCATCCCTTTCTCTTTCCCTAGGTCAAGGATTCACTGCTTCTTCCAATTATTAAGTCTATACATACTACCTCAATCTTCCTTTAACAAGGTTTTTCAGACTTCTAATACCGTGTCACCAATCCTATGTGATAAAAATCCTGTTGAAACATGCCATGAGGATTTTGTATTCCTGACTAAACCCTTACTGCTAAACAGAGATCTATCTATGTTTCCTCCTTTGCCCAGTTAATTCCAACACCAAATACCACAGTCATTCCTTAAATACTTCAGGAATGGATGAATGAATACAGAGATATAAGACTCTGCCATAATTTACACTTCTGTTTATTCTCATTCATTTTATGATTATTATGTTTAAATAAGAAGCTTCAGTTATCACTCATAGGCAATTTTGATGCATAACAAAGCATTTTCTTGGGTTTATGGTGTGGCTTAAAATGCATGATTCATCACCATATTTTATTGACAGTGGAAGACAACATCTATATTATGCAGTACACCTTTGCGTTCAGATGCAAACATAAAGGGGATCCAAATAGGGAAAGATGAAGTAAAACTCTCCTTACCTGTGTGTCCTCTTGACAAAAGTGAACATGATTTATGATATGCACATCAGAAAGGCAAATCCATTAGGCACTTATATGGATATTTTTGAGCCATGATTTAAAGTTAGATTGTGATGAAAACAGATGCTCTACAAACAGGTGACTAACTGCTGCTTTAACCACAGTAAACTGCAGAAGGGTAAGGCATAAGAAGAAGATTTAAAAAATGACAGGAGAAGAAAAGATAAGAAGATAAAAAAGTGATCAGAGGAATGTAGATCCTAACCATGTAGGTAATCACTAATCATATGATTGTAGATTGGGATATTAGATCAACTGTGGATATATGATGCACATGCAAGAATCTATTAAAATTTATATAAACTTGCATCCTTCCCTTCCTTCTTCACAGTGTATAAAAATTGCTGTTATCAATGTGCCTTTGAAAAAGCTCTTTGAATACAGGTGGGTAGTTGGCAGTTATTACAATGGTAATAGTCTGAATGTTCATTGCTTTACTGTTGGCCATCATTAGTGTACAAACAAAGCCAGATTCCAGTGAACAAATGAGACTACATTCAGCCAGTCAGGGGAGATAAGCTAAACCCTGGGAACCATCTGAAAAGAATTGGCATGTTAGTTATTTTTCTGTTACTGTAACAAAATACCGAGATAATCAACTGAAAAAGACGAAAGGTTTGTTTTGTCCCACAGTTTTAGATATTCCAGTCCATGATTAGACAACCTTGTTGCGTTGGGCCAGTGCCAAGGTAAACCCATATGGTGGAACATGATACTCTTCTTATGGTGGGCAGGAAGCAAAGAGATAGTGAAAGACAAGAAATGGCCAATAGCAACGTCCCCTTCTAGGGCCAGTGACTCCAGTGACCTTAGAACTCCTATTAGGCCTTCTGTACTAAAATGTCCACCACTTTTAAATAGTACTATGGACTGGGCACCTTTGGGAGACATTCCAGATGTAAGTGATACCAATTTTTCACGAGTTCTGCACCCAAAGTATGATTTTGCTTGATATATGCTTTGCTAATCATAAATAGCTTAGAGACAAGAAAATTGCATTATAGAAGTATTAAGTAACTTTTCTTACATCTTTGTGATCAAATCTATATGATGTTTGCATTTGGACTCTGTGTGTGTGTGTGTGTGTGTGTGTGTGTGTGTGTGTGTGTGTGTATGTGTATCCAAGTGGCACTGGCGTTGAACACAGGACCTTATACTTGCTAGGAAAGTGTTCCATTGCTAAGCTCCTTCTCACTACTATTTACTTTATTTTTATTTTGTGCTGGTCCTGGTCCTTGAATTCAGGGTGTCGGCACTGAACTTGATCTTTTGTGTGTAAAACTGGTGCTCTACCAATTGAATCACAGATTCATTTCTGGCTGTGTGTGTGTGTGTGTGTGTGTGTGTGTGTGTGTGTGTGTGTGTAGTTAATTGAAGATAAGAATGTTACAGACTTTCCTGACTGGGCTGGCTTGAAGACTTCATCCTTAGATTTCAGCCTCCTGAGCAGCTAAGTTCCTGCACTATCATTTTTGAGATAGGAACTTGCTTCCTGCCTGACATGTACACGGTCCATGATTTGCCTAGGATGACAGACGGATGCTCCTATACCTAGCTTCTTGCCATTGAGATAGAGTCTTGTGAACTTTTCTACCCAAGGTGACCTAGAATGTGATCGTCCCAATATCAGCCTTTCATGTTGCTGAGATAATAAGCACATGTCACTGTGTCTGTGTGTCTAGTTATTCATTCAGTATGGGTCTTGCCAAGTTTCCCTTCCAGGCCAGCCTCATATTGCAATCTTCCTGTTCTCAGTCTTGCCAGTAGCTAGGATTATGGAGTCAGTAGACAACTAGGGAACTTTCAAAAGTGTATAGTTTTGGCTCTGTTTTTTAAAAAAAGATAAAATACATCCTGAATTAGAGCAATGAAGTGATTTGGAGTATGTGTGGGAATCCCTGAAATGGTTGGGACTGTGTCCAACTGTACTTTGGGGTAGTATAATACAGTGGGACACACACAGGGTTTGTATTAGTAGAGGTGAAAGTCAGCCTTAGCCCATCTGTTAGTGAACTTTGGTTCCTCCTTCTATAAAATGGATCAGCAGTAACCCCTGCAGCTTCCAGGAAACGTCCAAGTCTATCAGCTTTGGGAATGCTTCAGGCCATAGTGCTCAGCTTGTAGGAAATGCCAGTCACTACTGGCTACGTGGGAAGAGATGAATGTAGACCCTGATGGAGGGAGTTACAATATACTACAGCTGTTTTCAGCATTAGAACTCAAATTCTTGGTTCGCCCAACAGGATAAACGACTCACCATGCCTTCCACAAAGGACTGTCATTTTAATTCTTATCTCTAGCTGCAGTCAGTTATAAAATTCAGTGGTCCTAGAGTATAGCTCAGAGAGGGGAGTTCTGGAGTGTGGTTTCCGGACCAGTAACACACAGAGAAGGTGAGGCCTTGCACCTCTCATCCCTTACAAACCCCTCACTGAGGACCTCATCTCCCTTGTTGCCCACCACTCCTGCTCTTTCTCTTCTTGCGCATAGTTCCATGTTGTCTAAACATTGGATGTCATCTCTGAGCCATGCTTTCCTATGATGTTACCTATAAACCCACACTGCTGTGTAGCTAAAGTTGTAGGTTTATAGATACTTTTTTCCCTTCTAGGCTGTGTATTACTTTCTTGCCTAAAGTACTCTTTGTCACTTCTTACAAATTCACTGTATCGCCCAGTGCCAGTGGCTCACATCAGGAATCCTATCTACTCAGGAGGCTGAGATCTAAAGATCATAGTTTGAAGCCAGCCTGGGCAAGAAAGCCCATGAGACTCATCTCCAACAAATTCACACACACACACACACACACACACACACACACACACACACACAAAGCCAGGCTGGACCCCAGTGGCTCACATCTGTAATCCTAGTTACTCAGGAGGCTGAGATCTGAGGATTTCAGTTCAAAGGCAGACCGACAGGAACTTCCATACAACTCTGATCTCCAATAAGTTACAAGAAAAAAGTAAGAAATGGTGCTATGGCTCAAATAGTAGTGTTAGCCTTGAGCAAATGAAGCTTAGGGATAGCACCTACCTCCTGAGTTCAAGCCCCAGTAGCAACAACAACAAACCTCCTAAAGTAGAGCTGTGATTCGAGTAGTGGAGTACTAACCTTGAGTAAAAGAATCTTAGGGACAGTGCCCAGGCAAGACTGGAACAGAAAGAAAGAAAGAAAGAAAGAAAGAAAGAAAGAAAGAAAGAAAGAAAGAAAGAAAGAAAGAAAGAAAGAAAGAAAGAAAGAAATTCACAAGATCTAATTAGCCATAAAACATGTAGAAAATAAACATAAATGGTTAATGACAGAACCTGGGGTGGCATTTCTATGAGTCAAGTGCCTCAGCTTTACTGCCTGAGGTTTGTATGCCTTTTTTTTTCTGCTTAGAGACCTCTTTATTTTGTCCCTAGCTCAAAACTGAATTCTAGAAAGGTGACATTGTGTATTGTAAAGCTCTAGATGAAATATTATTGTATTGTCCTTAATCCTCTTCTGGGAATACAGGGATGATATTACTGATTCACCGAGCACCTGCCATTAAGTGGAGAGAGGCAGCTTTCTGTGCTGCCTCATTTCTAAGGGCTCCTGGTGTTGATAAGAGGCATTCAGAGCTCCCTGGATGCAGACACTAACTTATCAGCCTCCTTGGCGACTGCTTGCCGATGAATAGGCAACTCAAGTCCTTGTAAAGAAAGGTCAGGAGGAAGGTTAACAAATATATTTTTGAGGTTGGAGAAATGAATAAGCAGAAACTGACAGAGGTTGAAAGGGAAAAGAAAGGGGAAAAAAGGAATTCAAGGGCCATTTTCAGTCAAGAAAGGAGAAAGAAAGCAGACAAAGCAACATGGGGAGGAAGGAAGTAGAGAAAGAATTAATGAATACTGGCATCCTGACCCCTACTGCCTCAGGATCAGTAGGTCTAGGCAGTGTCCCCTGACTAAGACTGATCGTTGAGCAAAGACACAGAATATAAGGTCCGACTCCGGGAGAGTCCCTGGAGAGAAGCACACTGTGGTTAAGATGCAATCCCTGCTAAGCCCAGACCTGGGAAAACGAAGAAAAAATGAAAGGTGAGCCAACAGGACACACTTTTCTCTCTCGGTGCTGTGAGAGAAAAGAGTTAGGAAGTCAGTAGGTAGAAGAGTCTATGGGAATAAACTGTGCAGCTGAGCTTAGCATGCTGGGGCAGAGGTAAGCAGTGGCAAAGAGAGATGGCAAGTGAGGGTCCTTAGTGTCACCCGGGAAACACCAGAACCCCAGGCATGTAGAGTCCTGGAACGAAAGACTCCAGACAACTTTGTGATCCCCAAAGACATGTTAAAAGATGCAGCGAATGTATATGTACATCTTACACAGAGGATATGTTCTCAGTGGCACTGCAAATGGACTTTGCTCCTTTGCCAAGTACTGTCCTTAGTCGTGGGGCCAACAGCACTCCAGTGTGAGCCGCCATCATTCCTAGACCTGGATCACTTAATAGCTTCTTAATTGGATTTCCTGCTTCTACCCTTATCCTCTAAAGTCTATTTTTAATAGAGCAAGCCAGAATGATATGTTTTAAACTATATGTCAGATCTTATTTTTCTTCTGCATAAAGCCTAGCAATGACTTTCCATTTCACTGAGTTAAAGCCAAATTTCCGACAAGGATTTACAAAGCTTTTCATGATCTGGCCCCCTCCCAGCTCTCTTCCAGTGATCCTTCCTCCTGCTCACTCCGCTCCAGTTAAATGCCTTTTTCGCTACTCTTCAAATATACCAGGCGTGGACACTACCTCCTGAGCTTCTTTGCACTAGCTCTTCTTTTGGCCTGAATGTTCTCTCCACTGGACCGCCCTCCCCTCTGGGCATTTTATGATCAGTGTCTGCAGGATATTTCTCTTTGGACTTGGTTTCGTTCTCTTTGTGAGCATCTATTGTGATGATGATTATGTAATGAGGGGCCTGAGGCTCTGTCACTGAGCAGCTTCTGACCAGCTGGATCACAGCACAAGTCGTGCTTGACATTTGCTATGTGATGACCAAGGATAGCCTGTCTGCAGAAATAGCATGGTTCACTTCAGAACTTGTGTTTCTGCATTTCTACAGGCTCTTTATTTAACCTACTTTATCCCAATTGTCCATGGCTTACTGATAGGAAGAACCAGATTCTATTTTATCATACTAAAGCTAGACCAAAATTCAGGAAGTATAGTTCTACATAGAGAAAAGCACCTCCAGCTCAGAGTAAAAGAAAAACAAAGAAGGGGGTAATAATACTTGATAAGAAATGTAGTCATTACCTTACTCATATAACTGTAGCCCCTCTGTACAACATCTTTACAATAAAATAATAATAAAAACAGAAATACATGTGTTGTTCTTCCAAGTGCCATTCTGATTAGCATCTCCTTCATTTTGGGCCTAGAACATAGTGGACTTCACATTCCTTTCTTTTGCAAAAGTCCATCTCATGGGCTTTTTATATTCCTCTTCAGAAACATCTGTCCATCCCTTCCTCCCTCCAATTTCCACTCCTTTCACGGGTGGAACTTTCAACAAGCCTGAAAGGCTGACTGGAAAACTCTGACATCTCGTTACTCTGTGCTTCAGTGGCTGTTAAATTGATAGTTTCAGAGTGGATATCAAACTATCCACTCTATCAGTGTTGGTTTTTTTTTTTTCAAAAAAGGGAAAAGATTACAGTCTGTCTGAATCAATGTGACACCTCTGTGACATGTGTGTCTTGATCGCTTTTTCTCCCAACATAGCCATTCCTTTCGACTCTCTCCATCTCCCAATGGCTATCTAAGGCAAATAGGGCTTGTCATTTCACGAAAATTGCTTCCCATTTTGCTTAGATTTCTCTTAATTTTCTGTACTTGTGTGTGTATCACCACGGATCTTACTTCTAACCAACATGGGTTGGAATTTTACAAGGCAGACAAGAGTCTTGGTTTGTCTCCTCTGGAGAATTTCTATTTGTGGCGCTTGCATTTCCTCCTCTGTCAAATTCCCAGCCACAGTTCTCAGAGAGGGCAGCTGATGCTCCCAGCCTCTTTGGATTTTTCTTTCATTCTGTCTTCACAGATCGAACTCATTCTGTCTTAAAAGGTCCTAGTCTCTACTGGCCGGGGGAAGGTGGTGAACATATCACAAGTTGGCAGAGTTGCACTGCGCTATGCTTTGAACTTGTAAAAATTCTTTTCAAAAGTCTAAATCTTTAAAGAAAAGAAAAGAAGCTCCTGGTACATTTAGACAATGTGAGAACAGGAATGACCTGAGTTTAAAGATATGGGTTAATGCTATGATGTCAGTTCTTGGGCATAACTTCCCAGGAACCTTTAGCTTTGTGCAAAGCTCTCTGATTTTAAATGTCTTTCAAGGTAATCTTTTTGTGTCTGAAAAAAAAATAAGAAAACAGAAAGCACAGGATTTACGACTCCTTCAGTAATTTATCCTAAAGCATACAAACATGATATTTTTGTTGTACTTCTAGCAGCTTCTCTTCAGAGATAAAAATGAACATCGTGCACAGCTACTATTACCACTGTCCTTCCAATCTAACAACTAGCTAGAAAAAAAAAGAGGTGAAAGTGTTAGTTATCTTTCCTTTCAATTAATCCATTCCTGTTAAGATGCATGGAGTGTAGCACACACAGCAATTATAGCCATGATGATAAGATCATGTTCCGACTACTTGTGATATAACTCAATAACTAGGAATAAAAGAACATAAGGCTTTGCTGGAGATTCAATGTGGCTGGGCAGAAACCTCTTCTTCGGCTTAGCATTGTCATCTGAAAGCTATAAAGTAATGTCATAATCATAGATAACCACAGAACTGTTTACAAAGCACATTACATGTTTGCTGACTTGGTTCTAAACATTGTATGAAGCAGTTTCTCTTTTTTTCCCCCTCACCCCTTCGCATAGCACCATCTTTTATCCCTTGAGTGTTCACAAACTTCCTTCCTTCACCACCCCACATCTACCTCTGTCTGTCTTGACTTCTCCATCCCTATGTTTAGCACAGTTAACTGGGTGAAAGCATCTGATTGAAGCAGATAACACTGGAGATGCTTTGCTTAGCCATGTCCCCTTAAAATTATTGCCAATGATTCTTTCTAATCTGCTTTTCAGAATCACTTTAGCATCCTGAAGAATGAAGAACTATCAGGAACCTTCCATTCGAAGGACTTGCTGAGTTGAAGTCATACATTGTTTACAACTAATTTTGTTGTATTTCACAGTCATGAAGGAAGATAGCATGAGGCACAAGAAGGGAAATGGGCAAGGAAACCACAGGATCTGTCAGTCTACCTCAGTTCCATACATTCTTTGTCCAATTCTCATTTTGCTTGAATTAGAACACTGGGCTTTTATGGTTTAAGTTTAGTTCTGGAGACTGAGTTCAGGCCCTTGTGTAGGCTGGGTAAGTCCTCTGCTGAACAGCAATACCTACAGCTTTGCTGATACAGGCTTGAGAAATTATACCTAGTTATTGTGAACTGAGCTCTTGGTGGACTCAGTGTTTGGTACAGCTGAAGGCCACTGTTGTACTACAAACTTCATGTTATTCAAGAAGTGGAGGGTTGAGAAGAGGCATAAAATGAATTCTTATTGCACTTGTTTGATAATTTTCATGAAAGATATTTTGCTTGAATTACTCGAGTGACTGAAGATCAATAGGTAGCATTTGAATAAATAAAAAATTAGCAATGCTAATATTTCATGGATCTTAATGTCAAATAGGCAATAGAATTTACTGAGAGAGCCAACGTTTAAAATTTTTTCCCTTAAAGAATCTAGTGTAAAGGATGGATACTGGTTAAGACCTAGAGGCTGGGATGCTTCCTGGGCAGTACACAGATGTGGGTATGAGGCCGTCCTACCCATGGGGTCATATTCATTATGGCTTCTGGTATGGCACTGTTAAGACAGAATGCTTTGCTTGAAAAACAAATTTTATCTTGGGGTTCATTTCGCTTAACATCATCTTATCTGACCTTTTCTGCTTGTCTCAGACATATACTAGTTATTGCAAATAAGAGAAACAATGAAACCTATGTTTCTTTGGGTCTGGCTTACTTCACTTAATATAATTTTTTTTACAAGTCTTTCCTTTTCCTAACAAATGGGGCAATGTCATTCTTGCTGATGGAGGCATAGAATTTCATTATATATATATGTATATATATATGTATATACCACAGTTTTTCTTTCTTGCTATTGCTTCTAATATATTTATAAGGCACCACGTGATTTTTTTTGTTGCCTTGTATATCCCTCCCCCAAGGTATAACCCCTGTTTTCACTGTATGTGATGTTGGTATAATTTGGGGAGGGGAAGGGAAAAAACAAAGTGTTTAAACAGGGATACAGGTTGATCCATTGCAACAATGAGATGTACAAGATACTATGTCAAAAAACAATCTTTACAATTTAGGTGCGGTGGGGGGGGTGAAGGGTAGGGAAGAGTGTAGTTGTGGAGATGGAAGGGAAGGATGGGAGGAGAAAAACAAAGGAGGAGACAACAATGCTTGATAAGAAATGTACTCATTACCTTGCTCATGGAACTGCAGCAGTGTTCTCACAATAAAAATCTTATTTAAGAAAAAAAAGAAAAGCAAAGTTTACAGTATACCTTGGTTCAATACCTGATCATTTGCAGAAGAGCCCTCTGTGGGATGTTTGTGAGGCTGGAAAGAATCACCAGTGCTTTAGGAAAAGTCTGACTTTCAAAAGGGAAAGGCTGCTTGGCAGTACCCAAGTCCTCTTGTTTCATACATCTGAGGATAGTTGTTAATTTGGTCTCAGGTAAATTAATCTGAAGCAGGATGAATTGGGGGACGATTGAATTTTGAGTGGAAGATATGAAAGAAGTTATTCCTTGAGTTAATTAGCATAGTTAACTACAACAAAACAAACTGTATGAACAACATTGCTCCTCAGCCATCAGTATAGAAGCCCTGTCTGGTGACATGAATGTTCTTCCAAATAATAATGACTGCTCATCAGAGAGGAAGCCTTCTCCCCCAGCTTTTCTACTTACTCTAACTTTATAGCCAGGTCTCACAAAAGCTTTTGTGGTTTGCTTTATTCTATTTTGTTTCTTTAAAAAGTGCTTGTCTTCTCCTAACTGACCAAGAACAAAGGCTGGATTGAGAGAAGATGGAAAATTCTGTCATATGTTTTATAGACATCCCAGACAAGCCTGGAAAAGCAGTCCATTTTAAATAATCACCCTATGGATCCATCAAACAGCTAAGACATGCCTCAGCAACCTCTCTCGGTTTTGAAAGGAAACTTTCGGATAAAGAGCAGGAAAACACAGGGTCTGCAGTCAGCACATACCTGAGAACTTCTCTTAAATGAGGATGCTGGGAAGGGAGCTGAACAGACCAGGCTGTGACAGAGGAGTTGAATTTTATCTCTGCTATTACACAGAAGCATATGGTTTCCGCCCACAGGAAAAATCTGCTTCTCTTCTGGCTGCCACACTAATGCATGCATGAAGAGAGAGACTTTGCTATCAAATGCATCTCTAGGGTTGGCATCTGTGATTAAGATGCTTACCCCGTGTCTCGCTGCCAGAAAGTTGAAAGAAATTGCCAAAGTTGTGCCTGTTTTGCTTAGCTAGTGGGAAGTTGGGTGCTGGTTAGTAGTAGTTTATAATGTATCTATTGCTTGGGTCAGTGTCCCAATTTAATTTATCCTTTAATTCTGTTTTTATGCTATTGAAATATTGAGGCCATTCTTTGATCTCAGAGCTTAATGGAGAAGTCTCCTGTGGCTTCTACTGGTGGCAAACATCTGCTTAGGTTGAACTCAGATGATGAAACTCTTGGCTTCCAGTGTGCAGTGTGGTAGAAATCTTTGTTCTAAGGATTGTGTGTAAATACTGTTTTGTCCATTTTGCAGATGGACAGTGTGGAAGCTGTGTTACTGGGACCCATGTATGAGGATACAGAGTGGCTAAGTGGTTTTCATGGGTGATAGATGTTGGTTGTATTCCAGGATAAGATGTTGTATATCAGGGATGAAACTTCTAATTAGTGCCCATAACAGTATTGCTCTTTCCCTTTCAAAAGCCAGAAAGGCCCATAAAAGAACCCTGCATAGACACAAGAGAGAAGTTGGCCATTGTGGCAGGTACATTTCCTGTGGAACTTTTAGGATGAGTATCATGTGTCCTGACCTCCTACCATTTGCATGAATCCCTTCATTAAAGAAACATGATGACTTCATTGGAAATGCAGTTGATGAACCTTGTATCACAATGCATGGATCATGGATGCAATCATGGAGAGGCTAAGTATGCTTTGCTATCATCTGTGCTGAGGCCCTCTGACAGAAGAGCATGAAGCTGTGGTGTAACATGGTTTACAGAAAGGAATGCGTGAAATTCTTATTTGGGACATAGTTCTAGAATTACTGTATAGTTAAGATTTGAACGATACTTGCAATCTATTTAGTAAATTTGGTAAACCTTATAGTGTTCAATCCAAAGTTTTCTCCGTAGTTTCTTTGGCTGCCTTAAAGCATCCTAAGCTAATAATTTTGTTAAAGAGAAGCGTGCACACTCCTCAGATCTGACACAGCCATTCAGGTTACAAATGGTGAAAAAGAGGACCAGGTTAAGTCATATCCTACCTAGGTGGGAGCCAGAATGAGGTCTGAAATTATGGTCATGAGGAATGAAATTCAGAATCAGCCCTTGTTCTATTTTGTAGAATATTGCAGTCAAATTCTAAATGTGTCTCCTGTCACTGAGAGCAACAGCCTTCTAACACTTCTGTCTGTCTTACATCTTCCCCCACCGAGGCCGCAGCAATCTCACTAATTTCTTTGCATGGCACAAAATGCTCTTCACTCTCTAGTTCCTGCTGTCATTTCCAGGCACATCTCCCTCTGGTCTCTAACCCTGGCACTCAATGGTCCATCAATCTTGAAGTACTTGGAGTTTTCCCAACATGCCCTGCTGTGCCTTGTCCCTCTGCAGCTGCTTGTCTCTCTGTCTGGAATCTTCCCTCCTTTCCATGGTGGCACCTGACAAGTGCCTATTTGATCTTAAAGCCACAGCTCAAACATCTTTTCTCTCTGTGGACCTTCTAGGCACATGCAGCTGCTGGATGTATGTTTGCTGAATGAGTAAGTAAATGAACAAGTAAATGAATGAGAGTAAACAAATGAATGGTCTGACTATTGCTGCTCTTTACTTACAAAGATTCTATAGAATTCCCAGAGACCGTGCTGCCTGGGTAAACATTATGATAAACTTGTAATTTTAGAGTCCAATGCTTTAAGAGTTGGAGGAAATGGGACACTTACCAGGCCAACTTGGACAAACCGCTTTTCTCATTTTCGCTTCAGAATGACCTTAAGATTGATTTCTTCATCCTCTATACTATTTCTATCAGCATCTCACATCTAACCTTTACAAAATAAAAAATAATGAAAACTAAATAATTCAACATGGAGAGAGCTCAGCAGAAGACAAATAGACTATATGCAGTATGTTTGGTTGTATAGCTGCAATCTATCTTGGTAATTAAGTATCTGTGCACATGAATAGGCTTTAAAATCTCTGAAGACTGGGACTTGCAAGGTAAAGTCAAAGATACTGGTTTTTATTTTCCATGCAAAGGATATATATCTCCTAGCTATTTCTCTTCTCCTTCCTTTAAGATAGTGATGCTTTAGCAATTTTGACCATGAAAGTAAACGTATCATGGACCATTGAAGCACCAGAGCTAAGATGTACTGGATGTCTTAAATGTAGTAGAAGGAGAGAGGAAGATGAGATCATTTGTGGTGAGGAAAACTGCATTAGGACATACTGGGGGTGGGGGAAGCATATGTTAGATGTAATCCTTTTCCTCAGCCCTTGGCCTTATAAAGGTGTCCCTAGAATAGGTCACAGTGACTTGTTTACAAGGATGTCTCACGAGGTGGCTTTGTTTTCCCCATTCCTCATATTGAATTTGTCCATTAGGAATTTGATTTGTGCATCTAGAAAATGAAGACTTCATTCACCATTATTGCTTAATGGCTTTGCTTCCTGGGTAAAAGTGGAAGCAGCGGGTGTTATCCCCAGACTTGACAATACCTATTACTTTTGACAATGCTTATGAATTGATTAATGGACTAATTTGATAACTACTAATTGACAATACTGACTAACTGACGATACAAACTAATTTTGATTGGGATGGAGAAAACAAACAAACAAACAAACAAATGTGTATATGCACAGCCACTGTTTCGGTTGCGAGTTCCCAGAATATGTGCATTCTACTTACAAGAAAGACATTGAGGCTCTAGGTTCTTCTCTTAAGAATGAGCGATGTTAGAAGCTGGGTGCCCATGGCTCAGGCCTGTGATCCTAGCTACTCAGAAGGCTAAGATATGAAGATCGTTGTTCAAAGCTAGCCAAGGTGGGAAAGTCCAATTAGCAATCAGAAAACCAGAAGTGGAGCTATGGTTTATGTGGAAGACCCTTCAGCTAAACAGCTAAAAAACACTGCCCATACTCTAAAGCCCCAGTATTACACACACACACACACACACACACACACACACACACACACACACACACAAGGTAGCAGATCTTTGCTCTAGGTAAGTGAGACAGGGAATAAGACAAATCTGGAACATTCAGAGTTGACAACTCTTACAGGACATCAACAGGCCATACCGTTTCTGAGGCCCAACACAGCCTTGGCCTCTTGGTCTAGGTAAGGGATGGCATTCTCTCCAGGGAAGGATGGACTTTCCGTGGGTAACTGTTTTGCTTCCATGTGGCTCCGGGGCACTCAACTGTAAACTAGATCTTTCATTTTTTCTTTTTCTTTTCTTTTTTAAACTAAGATGGCTCTTATTTTTACCCATAAGTCTCCTCAGATCTTGCCTTTTTCCCAGGAAAACAACAAACCTTTAATTCTTCTCTGCTTCCTTCCCTCCAACTCAGCTAAGAATATACTAGTTTGTACATGTGTTTTAATTTTTTAATTGGGTTGATATTTCAGGAAACGGAAAACTAAGACTTACCATGATATTTTTTTTCAGAAGCAGAAAACACCAAATTGAAGGACTGTTTGAAAAAGAAAATTGTTGGGAGAGAAAATAATTTGCTAATATTTTGTACTATTATTCCATTTTATAACACTATGGGTGTAATGTGTGTGTGTGTGTGTGTGTGTGTGTGTGTGTGTGTGTGTGTATACCAGAATATATAAGTAACTAGATACCATGTTACAGATTCCAAGATATCTATTAAAGTTTGTTTTGGAGATTTATGTACCTATGTCTTTAATTCATTAAGATGTGTCCACATGCTTCTTTGAATATAAGAAAGGAATCTTATTTTTATTCCTCACGTAGTTCTTCCTTGTTTCAGTTTTACTGTTTGGGTGGACAGTGTAAGGAGAGAGATAGGTTCCTAGTCTTAGATATCACCTTCTGTAATGCTGTAATGTAGTAAACTCCTCTTGCAATGTCTAAGGCAATTTTAATTGGTAGACTAAACAGACCTGGTTTTAAGGAAGTCAGGCATTTGAATCTTAGAGATTTATGTGTCTGAGAGACTCTGACATCCTTTAGTCACCCTGAAGATGCATAGTGAATAGGAGAGATTTTCTATGTGATGAGATTTTTCTGTGTATTTTCTAAAGGAGGAAGAAAATATACAGTTGCTTAGAAGAGAAAAAGAATCCATGAATACATTTAACAAACCCACTTTCTCTACCTGTGATAAATCATGCCATTTAGCCAACTATTACCAAATATATCTCAATATGTTAAAATATGAGAACTAATGACTTTTCATAAAAATTGAAAGGAAAATATTTTGAGCAAAAGATCTATAAGGAAGAGATTTCACTTAACTTTAATAAATGGGAGTTGGAAGATGAGTTATGTTCTCATGCACTTTCTTGCATTTATAAAATAATAGGCTTATGAATCTTCTTTTGCCTGACAGGGTCAAGTAAAGCTTATGGATTTCCTCTCTTCTTTATTTTAACTATTCAAGCAATTGAAGTTTACTGAAGTGTCCTGGTTGATTGGATGGAGGGCTGTAACTCATGCACAGCCAGATCATAAGGACCACTGTATCACATTGCCACAACATTTGAGTCTAACTCCAATGAGGCTTCAAGTTAGTCTCCCTTAGGAGGCTTTAATATATTATAGGTTGAAGCTATTTTTAATAAAAAAGTGAATCAACAATTGATTTTAAACTATAACTTTTATACCCTCATTGCTTTTTTTTAAAAAATAGGCATCCAGCTGGGCATCAGTGGCTCATGCCTGTAATCCTATCAACTCAGGAGGCTGAGATCTGAGGGTCTCGTTCAAATTCCAGGCAGGAAAATCTATGAGAGTGTCCAATTCGTCAGCAAAAAGCTGAAAGGAGAGCTGTGGCTCAAGTGATAGAGTGCTAGCCATGAGAAAACAAAAAAG
Source organism: Dipodomys ordii (assembly GCF_000151885.1). Classification (NCBI taxonomy): domain Eukaryota; kingdom Metazoa; phylum Chordata; class Mammalia; order Rodentia; family Heteromyidae; genus Dipodomys; species Dipodomys ordii. Next base: position 15,336,784 of record NW_012267248.1, on the reverse strand, counting down.
GCCCAAGCATAGAGCCCAGGTCCTGAGTTCAAGCCCTAGGACCAGCACAAAAACAAACAAAATACCAAAAACCAAAACATAAAATAACCCATTGCCAAGAAAAAGTTGCTACTTACAGCCATAAATTTTTTTTGTTTCAGTGTATGAATTAGAAAAGTAGTAAACGTCTCTGGGAAAAGAAATAATTCTGAGTTGAGAATAATATAAGAATGACAGACAATACTTCAGAAGAGAGTCAGGGTATTTGCAATGACAGCTTATTGAGAAACCCAACCACATCATTAACTGCTACACCAAACTGCTAAGAAAAGGAAAGAAAGATTTTCATTATTATTTTTGATGAAATACCTTTTAATTATTAAGACTCCTTTCCTCGCCTTCTTTCATTCCACACTCAGAAAGTAGATGGAACATCAAAAGCGATTCTCCTGTTTCTGCAGGGAATGCAGAATGTTACGATACTATAATATTGAATTTTTTAAAAAAAGATTCCATGTATAACGTTGTAGTGGTTTCATTTTAGATTTTAAAAAGTGCAAATATTTAGTTCTCCTTTGGCGTGTAAACACTCTCCCCATCTCTACAGAGGCTCTGGCTCCCTTGTTGGCTCAAATCCATTCCTGTAACTCTGGAATATTTGGGGGCGTTCTTCATTTTATGTTCTCCTAGACTATTTAGGAGGTTATTCTGTTTCTTTTCAGCCCCAAAGGTCTTCCCCACAGTGCGCATCGTTTGCATACCTCCTACAAAACTACTACTCTTAATTTTCCTAGAAAGAAATCAGTGTTACCAGTATATAGTACCCACATTTGGGGCTCTGTGATGTTTTATTTCCTGAAGGCACTGCTGAATTAGACTACTTTGTAGGTTTCTTTGGAGTTGTGTCCCCTAGTGCTGCCACTCTACTTTGTGTGAATGACTTAGGAGAATAGCAAGCATTTGTTTACTAACCTTATCTCCAGCTCTTTTTTTCTGACTTACACTTGATTCTCAATAGGATGTTACATGGATTTTTGTGCAGGAATGGCTTAGACTCAGAGATTGTGTTTGTCTTTTTAAATTACATTGGTGTTTTCTGTTTTAATGATTTTTAAAATTGTTGCAGAGATAGTTTGATGGTAGGGAGTAGAAAATATAATGACTATAAAATAAAAATTATATTTAAAACTACCTTTGGTTTTTTATTTAAAAAAACATAGATGGTCTGATGTCATTTTTAAGTTGAGGAGCTTTCCAAATGTAAAAATGTGATATGACTCTTTCAGGAAGTATGTTACACATGGTCCCTAACTTCTGATGGTTGGATTTAAGACTGCAGCTTTACAATGGTACAAAAACAATAAGCATTCAGTAGACATTAATGCTTAAAATGTCAAAGCTTGATCTTGTCCTGATATACAGTAAAATAACTCCCTTGAGATGCTGGCAGCAGCAGCCGGCTGCAGATCCCAGTTAGCCATATAACACAGCCATGCTCTGTGGCCAACTATGTTGCTAAGTGATGATGTTTGGCAGGTTTAGGTGCATTAAATGTGTTTTCAATTTACTACAGGTTTATTGAGATGTAATCCCATCTATATTCTTAGTACTAAGCATCTTGCTTTTGGTCTGATTCATAACTATAGAGAACTATATATGTAAGTATATATACTATTATATATACCTATAAGTATATATACACTCATTGTATAATATACTTAAATATGCTAAGCATTAGATATAAGAAATACTTCAGTATACTGAATCTGAGAACTAATCCTTCCTTCTTTTCTCCCTCTCTCCCTCTCCTTTTCTTTTTTGTTCCTTCCTTCCTTCCTTCCTTATCTTTCCTCCCTTCCTATCTTCCTTTCCTCCCTCCCTCCCTCCCTCCCTCCCTCCCTCTCTCTCTTTTCTCCCTCTCTCCCTTCCTTCCTTCCTTCCTTCCTTCCTTCCTTCCTTCCTTCCTTCCTTCCTTCCTTCCTTCCTTCCTTCCTTCCTTCCTCCTTCCTTCCTTCTTTCGTTTTCTTTCCTTTCATGTATCAGTACTAAGGCTTGAACACAGGGCCTCATAACTGTAGCTCTGTTTTCTTGTCCACAGATGAAGCTCGATTACTTGAGCCCTGCTTCCAACACAGCTGTTTTGCTAGTTAAATGGAAATGGAGTCTCTGGACTTTTCTGCTGAAGCTGGATGCTAAATAAGATCCTTAGGACCTCAGCTTCTGAAGTACCTAGAATTAGTAGTTGAGCCACAGGGGCTCAACTTATTTCTTTCCCTTTATCTTTGTTGGTTGTGGGGCTTGAACTATGGGCCTGAAGGCTGTCACTGAGCTTTTCACTCAAGGCTAGTGCTCTACCACTTTGAGCCACAGTTCTACTCCCAGTTTTCTGGTGGTTAAAAGTCGCTTGGACTTTTCTTTTTGGGCTGGCTTCGAATCATGATCCTCAGATCTCAGCTTCCTGAGTTGCTAGGATTATAGATGTGAACCACTGGTACCTGACTCAACTTATTTATTAATACAATAATCCTCCAAAGGCTACTTTAACATAGAAGTTGTAGCACTTTTTGAAAATTTCCTTTTTTTTCATTCTAGTCTCACAGAAGAGAATGAAACTATACCTAATTAATCATTCCAAGCCAGCTCTCTTATTGTAAAATCAACATGATAAATGATCATAGTTGGCGATGGTCTTATGATAATTTTTAGCTTTGGGCAGATCTACCCATGTAAAAATGTATCTGCTTATCCAGACATACTTTCCTTGATTTCTTCTTTGGGAGGGAGTGATGGGTAATGTTTTTTAGGAGGCTGATAAATCTGGCCACCTGCTTACAAGTGCAAATAATGAGTTCCTGGTACCACACAATTCATGTTAAAGCCCCATTATACTAAAAAGTAAGAATTAGTACAAGTAAAGATTGAATTCCTCAATACCTACTTAAAGTAAATTAGTTATAGAATTAGTTTTAAAATAGATTATTTGGTGCCTCAGGCTTTAATTAAATGAAGTAGGGCCCTATTCAACAGCAGTGAAATAAAATGTGAATATTGGTGTGGGAGCTTGTAGGAAAGGAAATCTTCCCTCCCTAACAGCTGGGCCTCTGACTGGGCAAATCATGTTTCATGGTGGTCACATTGTCAGGAGTGAGTTATACTCTTTAAAAAGAGCTGCAAGTTTCAAAATGCTTGCTATGACTACTTTTAACTTCTGATAACTTCCAACTGAGTTTTTAGAATGAAGTGGGAAACCAAAGGTTGAAAGTGTATATTTGCCACAAGCTTCTTACAGGGAGAGTTTTGGAGACAGTTTTTAGTTTGATGAATTCGTGAATGCAGATGTCCTCATTTTCTCTCCCTTCTGTTCTTTCCCACTGTTCATCTTTGCCAGCATTGAAGGCTTGTACTCTCTTCATTTTTGCGTGTTAATGTTCTTTTAACTTATTTATTATTGGGCTGGAAAAGTATTCTATCTATATGAAAAGTAATCAGAAACTTATTCTCAGAATGTTAAGCCCAGGGCTTTCAAACTTCTTGCTTTTGCCACAAGAACCTGCCAAAGAAAATGACATCATGAAGATGAACTAGCTTGTCCTGTGAAATTAATCTATTTGATTTTAAGCTTCTTCAGGGAGGGATCACTTCTTATTCCAAGTAGCTGTTTGATAATATACAGAAAACTTGATGTGAGGTTACCATGGTGATGATGATAACAGGATTCATTCCAGGACATATTTCTTTTTGCTTGTTGCCCTCTTGCAATAGGCCCTGAATGAATCGACAACCGATATAAAGAAGTTTAGGTATTTAAAGCTTGATATTTGGATCTCACATCTTTACTGCGTATGTGGTAGCTAATTAAAGGTATTTAGACACTGCCAATAAACAGGATTTTTAAAATTTTAAACTATCTAATGATAAGAACAGATCCTTATTTTTTATGGTTTACTCTTAAATATCTTAAAAAAGAAAAGAACAGAAACCTGGGTTGAATTTGAGGCATAAGAGTCTTGTTTTCTTAACACATTTTCTTCAAATACAGTCCCACTTCTTTAGACTTTTCAGATTCTTTTGGAGACTTTCTGGTCTTGAAGCAATTTTCAAGGAGTTTCCAATTGTGCCTAAGTGATCCAGTATCATAAAAGTCTAAATGTCCATCCATTGGAATCACCATCTCACATAAAGCTACGGGGAACCAGACACTATGAGGCTGTTTGGATGATGGAGAGGGTAGAGACTTGGACATAGGACCTGAACAAATGGTTCCATTGCTGTGGTAGTCACTTCTCATTCCATCCACAAATTAATGCATTCTTCCCCCTATATTTTCCACTACTGATGCTGGTGATCTTTTTTATGCAGCTCCACTTTAGAGTAACCCCACACTTGGCTTGTTCCTCAGGATAGTATACTACACACCCAACTTACAAGTTGGGTAGTTCTTTTATAATTTAAATATTTTTAGCTGATACATAAGCACAAAAAATAGTACATGGTTGTGGAATAGTGGGTGATTTCCAATCTATATGCACATTTCATGAGGCTTAAACAGGTCACACATGTTTATCTCTTCAGATATTTTTCATTTCTTAATGATGAAAACAAAGTTCTTTTTGAAATATATAGGACATTATTGCAACCTATAGTCACTAAACTGTGCACAGACAGCGTGCCATATTGGAGTGTTTTGCTCCTATCCAAGTATAACTTTGTGATCAAAATCTTCTCCTCTCTCCTTCCCCTTTTGCCTCCCATGCCTCTGTTAAGCACCATTCTACTCTCAACTGCCATGAGTTACCTCTTCGATAGTCCAAATTTGAGTGAGCTCATGCTGTGGTTATCTTGCTGTATAAGGCTGGTGTTTGAAGAGATAGCTATTCAAAGTTTGGCATAAAGGAGATAAATTGCAATCCCTAATAGAAAAACTTTGGATTACATTTCAAACACTGCTGTACCCGACTTTCATGGATCATTTATTCCATTACTCACTCTTGTGTCTCTCTTCTCTCTCCCGGACTCTCCCCTACCCTTCTCTGTCTTTCCAATCTTTTCTCCTCATCTCCTCCCTCAGGCTCAGAGTTTCAGCAGATATTTATTTTCTTAGTGCAAAGATCATTCTTGTCACTCTCATATATATACATATATATATGTATGTATGTATATATACATATGTATATATATATATATATATGTCCTTTTGTTTAACCTCTCTCCAATAAGTAGCATATCTTTCCCTTTATTACTAGTTCTTGATTAGTGAACATATTTAGCTAAATGTGTAGCTTATTTCTAATAAGTAATGCAATTTAATTTATTGAAAAGAGCATGGAATTAGGACTGGTGCCTATGGAAATATGTGATCCTTATTCTAAGATGAGATGAGAGTCAGGGAAAGTTATATCTTTCAATTCCAAGTTTTCTCATCTTTAAAATAGCGATAGAGTTATTTTATAATTCTATTATAGGCTTATATTTGATAATGCTTATTGATTGCCTAGCATATAGGAGCCATTTGAGACATGTTTTTTGACAGCTCCTCAAATTCAAACATTGGTTTGTCTTTTATGTGGGCAGAAGTTAATTCTTCTCTCTTGAGATATATGTATATTTGCCTTTGTGTCCATGACTGTGTGTTTGTTGTATTTGCATAGGGTAAATTCTGGTTCAGGCAGAAAACAGCAGAGCTCCTTTTAAGTTGTTGAATTCAAAGACAGTTGCTCTTCTCAAAGAGTTAACTAGACATTGTTTTGTGATGGTTCTGTTTTTGTCTAGCAGTCTCTTTCCCCAATGGATTCCAGGAGAGTAACACCATGTCAAAGCTTTGTAATCTGTCTCTAGATGCTTAGCATCTTTTTTTTAACTTAGCCTGAAGTTGCTCATGGGAACACTGATAAACATTAAAGAATTTCATTTTCCTGGACAGTACATGAAGGTTTGAAGTGCTTTCCCATTTCATAGCCCTCTTCTGAGGATAGCAGTTCTGAAGATTCTTAGTCTTGCCATGCTAATCATAGATGATTGCAATGGGGTTCTGCTATTAGTTGAAGGTGGCAAATTAGATCTGGTTATCTTGGGGCTTTCCCCTTCCATGAACTCTGTCCTAAGAAATGTTCCACATAAGATGGTGGGAAGCTATGCTTTTCCAAACCACTGTAAGCCTCAGTCTAACCCTAAAACAAACATAGCTATTGACAATTTTGTGGCATATTGTAAGAATTAAAGCAAATGAGGCAGTACATAGAAAGACTGAACTAGTCATGAACGAGTCATGACTCCTGGTACGGCTTGTGTAACAATAGAAAAGTGAATGATAGTATTTGCCTGAATTTGTCACCTTGCCTTGCAGCACCACTTCATTCTGTTTTGCTTTCAATTTAGAGTTAAAATACAACTCACCTCTTAAATTTAGGATTGGTCACATGACTCACATTGGCCAATGACAGTGTGTCAGTTCCGGACCTACATACTTGCATCAAAAGCCTGGCCTCTTTCTACCTTTTTCTGTTGCTTAGCATCATGAAAAGAATCTGGTCTATCTAGCCCCCTTACTCATAGACGATGAGAGACACAGGGAGCCCAGCGGCCCTACACTCATAATGAGAAGTGGGGCCATCCCAGATGCCTCAGCTGGAGCAGAACTACATAAGAACGCAGGCAAGATCCACCGAACACCAATGGCTGCACGGGTATGTGCAGGTGTATGCCTGACAGTAAATGACCATTGTTGAAGATTACTAAGTTTCCAGTGCTTTGTCACGGATCAGTAACTGACCAGTGGAGTTAGCTCTTCCTATTACTATTCTGTTTTAGAAAACCCATGAACAAAGAGCTCTTTAATAGGCCCCTGGAGCCAAGTTATTGTCGTGAATGATGTTGAGTCCCCACCTCCAGTTCCCTCACAGTGACAAGCCGCTGGACTCCAGATGCTCTGGCAGCTGACAAAGCAGTTCCCAAGCTCTCTCCCTCTTGCTGACATTCTTACAATCAACCTTCATCCCTGTGGGTGCCACTTTCTTTTGATTTTAAAGATCTTGACTAATATAGCTGTGAAAACAGCAAAGGGAAGGAACCATACTTAAAGGCTAATGCGCATCTACTTTCTTTTCTTTTCTTTTTTTCAGTGTTTCTTCTAAATTACAGTCCCTGCTGTGGTGGATGTTTTTGGTCTGAGAGGGGAAGCATTACATTCTTGAAACCTTTTCAACACATAGTTGGGTTTCTCTGTGCTGTTTCTTCTCTAATTTAACTATAGTGGCCTAATATTACATGCCTTCACCCAACTTCTTCTCAGTGTGTTGGAGGGGATTAATGAGACAGTGTTTGCAAAGAGCTCAGAGGGTCTCACAGGAAGGTACCAGCAGTCAGAGAAATGTGGCTCTCTGGACTCGGCACTCATTTGTTCCTGTGTATCAATTTCAGATAGTTCGGTATCTTTGAGGCAATAATTTGGAAGGCATAACCTCATGCCCTTCTCTTAGTAAAGGACACCATTTTGCTTGGAGCCGAGATATTTTTTTTTCCCCACCCTTTTGGCCTTGCTGAGCTTTTTAACGATCACTTCCATGCCGCTTGTCTCTAATCTGCCGAGAGATGCTGTCGGTACAAACTGTACTGTGAGAATGTGAGAAAATTACACCACAGCCCACACGGAAGCCCCGCTTTTGGTTCCAGGATGTCTATTGGGGCCGCTGTTAAGAATATGTGTCTAAAGAAGGAGCTCATTCTAATTCTTGGTGCACAGGTGAGTTAATAAGTGTGTGCATTGAGACCAGAAGCTGATGTATCAAAGCTGCGGCTCTCTATCACCTCAGGGGTGTTCTTAATAGTGGTGCCAGAGTTTTTTTCTCCTCTCTTTCATTTTCGTCAAAATGTATCAAGGGCTGTCATTGCTTCTCAAAGAAAGCACTTATTAATATGTATAAGGTAAGACTGTTCCTTCCTAAGAATTAACTTTACTCACAATCATTATATCCAACCATACTGCATATGGAGAAAGATGCAACGTACACACACACACACACACACACACACACACACACGAAACAAATAGTAAAAGAGCACTATACCTCTGAACTTTCCCAGGGCAAAACATGTCCTATATTCATGTAAAAATGTGTTCTTTTGCTTATTTTCTTTTGGAGGTAGTACCATTTGTTAGATAATGATATTTTCTTGTTTCTGAATCCAGACAAGTTTTATTTTATGTGATTCGTTCAATACCTATCAACTGCCGCAAAATGATACATGGGCATCATTAGAGCCTTATTTCAATTTATTTTAAGTGACTGACTTGTATTTTATTTGTATGTGTTTTAACAGTGAGATGGTCAGCCAATGATTCCAAACATCTGCTTTTTCGGAAGCTAAATAGACTAATTTTTTAAATGACCATTATGTCTTTATTTCCCCTTTGTTAAAGCTGCTAGTCCTAGGAACATTTAATCAGTCATTTGCTGGGAATTTACTGAATGTGGGTATCTGGAGGAGTCTCAAAAAGGTTGAAGGCTTTGTTTTTATTCAAACTAGTAATTATGACAGGCAATCCTTGAGTGCTTGCTATATAGGTTTTTCTATAGAGTCATTATCTTGAGCATTGCTTATTATTATCCACATTTTATGGATGAAGGAGTATGGGCATAGAAAAAACTAAGCCACTTGTCTAAGAGTCTCTTGTACTCTAAGGCCTGGGTTTGCAACCTGCAATCGGGGGATGCGGGGGGGGGGGGGGGGAGACTGAGGCTTTCCTTTCTTAGAGGATTATGCTAATTGTTGAGAGCTGCCACGACAAAGTAGCTTAATCAACAGAAACATATTTTCTTACAAAACATTTTTTTTGTTGTTGTTCTTTTTTTAAATATAAAACAAAATAGATTTTGTAAGAAACATGAAAGTGAGAAGTCTGAGATCCGGTTTTGACTGGGTTGCTTTCTTCTTTGGCCTCTCTCCTGGGCTTGTGAATTCTGCCTTCTTCCTGTGTCTCCTTGATGTCTTCTGTCACTATGTGTTTCCATGTTTCCTCTCCTTATAAGAAGTAGACATGTTAGATTAGGGCTCACCTTAATGACTGGATTACTGTATATCCAATACAGTCATATTCTGAGGCCCTGGGGGTTAGGACTTCAGTCTATAATTTGAGGGGTGGGTACACAATTCAGTCCACAGCAGGGCTCCTTACAGATAGGATTTTATAGATACTTTGTTTGCTCTTCTGTAACTTCAGCGCAGTCATCAAGGACTCCTAAACTGAGACCATTGAGAATCTCTGTGTTTGGGGAGAATCTAAACTTTGAAAACTCAGTGGCTGGGACGAGATTGGAAGGCTACTTTCTTTGTATTCTCATACCTGTCTAGTAAGGACTAGTGGCAAGTATGAGGAAAAGGACGAGAGGGGAAAGGTACAGAGAGGCTGCATCTTTTTTTCTTTCTTTCTTTTCTTTTTTTTTCTGTGTAAAGGGTGGAGGGCAGGATAGAAAGAGAACTAGAGATAGGTGAATAAACGAAATCAACAGACTAGTGAACAGATCAGAAAAACCCTATGTTGCCAGGCACTGGTGGCTCACACTTGTAATCTTACTTATTTAGGAGGCTGAGATCTATGGATCAAGGTTCAAAGCCAGCCTGGGCAGGAAAGTCTGTGAGACTCAATTAACCACCAGAAAAGGAACTGGTACTGTGCTCTAAGTGGTAGAGCGCTAGCCTTGAGCAAAAAGAACTTAGGGACAGCACCCAGACCCCAAGTTCAAACCTCACAACCAACAAAAAAAAGAAAAGAAAAGAAAAGAAAAAGAAAAAGAAAGCCCTGTGCATATTAATGCCACCATCTGAGTTCATTTCCTGTGGCACCTTCCTTCTGCCTCTCAGGAACTATTCCCCTGGTAGCTGTAATTTTCAAGTCTATCTGAGGTAAATGCCCATTTCAAATGACATTCGTAATACTGGAGTCTTTGGCATTTGTCTAGTTTCTTTTATTGTTCTTATATTAGTTTGTAGGTAAAATAAACGAAAACATGGTAAAAATCAGATCAATGAGGGACTCAGCATTTTCCTTGTACATTTGTTTTCATTGTGTGAAAATGATCTTGAGGGTTTCTCAGCTGGGTGGATGATGACTGATAGAGCAGAGGCTGAGATCAGGCATTGGTGATGCCATCGTGTGTATTAAGCAGCTGGGCACACTTAGCCAGGGCACGTATATTTTCCTTACTTTATTGTTCAAGAAATGAGACTGGTAATCTCACCCCATAGAGACGAGGTGTGCCTTTGAGTATGGGTGGGGAGTAAATGAGATGACAGATGTTTAAGCTTTAACAGCAGAATGCAGTTCAAATATGACTACTCCTGCCAGGCCCACGCATGCACGCACGCACACACACACACACACACACACACACACACACACACACACACACATATTTTCCATGACTGAAGGCAGGGTAAAGGTCAAAACACAGAAGCAAAGTTAGCATAAATCCAGGTGAATTGCTGGGATCAAGAGTAAGATAAATATCTGTGCTATCAGACTGCTGGGATTTCCTGTGCTAGGGTTATCTGTACTGCATGTAAGGACCCTTGATCTAGCAATTACACCGCTTTCTGCATGTCTCAACATTTTGACCCATTTCTGGGGTGTACATTTGAGTGATATGTTTCTATCATTTCTGCCTGGACATGCAAATTGAATCCCTTTGCTGATGTCTCAGGGAACAAATCCACACAGCAATTTCTTTCAGTTCACATTCAGCATTGGTGGGATAGGGGTGGGTCGCAGGCGTTTCTCATTTTTCAATCTCTCTTCCTTTTCCCTGGTTGGTGAGCAGATCATTTCCACCTTTGATCTGCTTTTCTGTGTCTGCAGCTCTCAGGTCCATTCTTCCCCAGGAGGTGTTAATATCCCCTTGTCAATTTCATCCGTTTACTAAATGGTCATTCAGTAAAAGTCTTGGCAGGCCTCTTGGCAGGAAAGCCTTCACTGACACTGAATGGATTTCAGAATTCAGTTCTTGATCGGTGATGCCAAGTACCCAGCTGTGTGATGAGACCTCTCTGATCTCTTCCTTTTTGCTCTAATAAGAGTTTTGGGGCCCCTCCCAGAAATGTGGTAGAGAAAACCAGTCCTTTCTGGAGCAGTTAGTGCAAGCTTAGGCCATGAGCTGTGGGGATTTTTTGTTTGTTTGTTTCTAGGAGTTATCTCTCTTCTATTGGAGTGAAATATAAGAAGGATAATCATCTGATGTTTTCAGAACTCAAAGTCATGATGCCAAATACTTACTTGGACTAGAGTTTCTTCCTTCCTTCCTTGCTCATTCTCTCTCTCTCTCTCAAAAGGTATACTTTGTAATTTTATGCTATTTATTTTCTAAAATGACAATACTCCTCTAACACCCCATTCTGATGATTTCTGACAATGCAAGTTTCCTATGTATAAAATCAGAAAATTGGATTGCTGGTGTATTTTACATTAATAGAGAGGAGAAAGCATAATTTTTACTGAGCAGGTACCTCCTGGCACATAAAACTTGATTAATGGTCTATGTCAACAATGTTGGAAAAGTTCTTTTTTTTTCTTTTGGACTAGAGTTTCTCAGTGCCTAAAGACCATGAGCTTGCCCATTGGTTGATCTGAGTCCATCTGAGAGAAGGTCTGGCAGATCGTAAATTCAACAATCCTAAGATAGTCACTAATTCGATTATGATCTCTCCCTTTGAATATATGGCAGTGGAGAAATGATGGCTGCATGGGAGAGAGATTTAATACTCTCTATTCTCAAGTCTCTGCAGCATCTGTGGTCTCCTATTCCAGAACATCTTCAATGAGTTGAAAGGAAAAGCTACCTACCTACTACTGAATGCACATGGTCGGATAGCTCCCCAAGCCCGGATCAATTGGAAAGAACTAATTCCTCTAGTAGAAAAGGCTTTGAAATAAATGGTGAAGGGGCACAAAGAGTAAGATTTTCTTTTCATGCTTTTCAGAAACTTTTAATTTTTTGGGTATTTATTTAAAAGACTTAAGTGTACTTTGGGGGGGCCCTAATCATCCTAAGCCCTGGGAATTTACTTCTCTGCAGCTGCTCCCCCTCCCTGAGCAGCTCTGCACGGAGCAAAATAATTGTCTGTTTCTGCAAGCAGCCTCCTGTGCAGATGGAGCCTGATTAGCATGTGTGCTTGTAGCAGGGCCACTGCTCCAGCCACATTTGGAAATCCAGCCACTGAGAGGAATGTGGGCTTGACATTCATTAACATTCTTGGGCTCCCTGGGAAATACACATAATAGGGTAAAATTGCCATTAAGGAGAGCAACACTTGAGGGAAATATCCACTCAATAAAGACAGAGATTCTCTTCATCAACAGCTGAGGAAAAAATCCAGTTGCCATAAAGGGTAAACGGGACATCCTCTTAATCCGAATGGAGATGACCAGAGTTCAGCAGGTTTGCAGCTCTAATGAGTCCCCTCGTCCTGAGCTGGACTACAACTAGCTGATTGGTATGCAGATGTTTCTCTGGCATAGTTTGGTCTCAGCAGATCCTAGAAACAGCTTAATGATTTCTTTCCCCAGGGTTGTCTGTATTAACCTTAAGAAAACAGCAAACAGGAAAGGAACAACTCTTAATGTTGTCATGGAGCCCTTAAGTTAAACTGGCCCCGCTCCTTGCCTGGTTTGGAAGAGGAATATTCTTGGGTATTCTAAGTATTTTTGCTTGAGATGGGAGTTCTTACTGGGATACCATGTGACCTGTGTCTCAGGTTATTCAACACTAGGCTTGTGATTTGCTAGCATGTCTCAGGGGGTAATTTGATTGGATTCTCTGTTCTCTATAGTTACTGGAATTTATATGACAACTCTGTAGGAGTGTTGTGTTGTAGATGCTAAACTTATAAAAACAAGTTCTGACTTAACACTTGAAAAATCTGTCCACAGAACAACACTGAAAATGGTTTAAACAACTCTAGATTCTGAGACATTTTTAACCTCCCTTTGAGGAGACATGAGTTGATACATGTGTTAAGGTGTTTGAGCTCAAGTCCTGGGGACTTCATGAAACTTTTTTTTTTTCTCAAGGCTGGCTCTCTACCACTTGAGCCACAGCTCCACTGCCAGCTTTTTTTGTGGTTAATTGAAGATAAAACCTCACAGACTTTCCTACCTGGGCTGGCTTTGAACCACACTTCTCATATCTCAGCCTGCTGAGGAGCTAGGATTTATAAGCATGAGCCTTTGATGCCTGGCCAGGTTAATTTCTTATTATCTATTTGCACTCAGGTGTTAGATTATAAGACAGAACTTTAAAATTCTTCTTTATTTTGTCCTTGCATGACCAGTGAGATGCTCCATTCCATCATTCTTGCAAATGCTGTCCTTGACAATTGACAGGGAGGAACTAGGATCCTTGCTGGGTCTGTGTCTTGCATAAAATTATTGATGTATTGAGTAAGTTATCTAAAGCAGCAGGTTTCTTAATGTCTGGTGGTGCAGTTTTAAATTCCTTCCTGGGATGTAACACCAATTTGTGCACATACTATTTTGATTCTTTTATCTCTAAATGGACTTAATTTGATGTTAGGCACCTGTACTGCATTTCAATTTTGTCAAAAGCAGCACCCTGTGCTCCTTATTAATACCAGCAATACCTTGTATCTGCATAGTTTATAATTTGCAGAACCTTTTCATATACATTTCTAACTTAATCCTCACAATGTGTCTATATGATAGGTGGTTTTATCACCATTCTTTTTTTTTTAGATGAAGAACCTGAGGCTCACGAATATATTTCTAATACCTTCCCAGCAATTTATTTAACAAAACTAGCATTTGGACTTGAAGATGGAAGGTCTTCCTATAATATAATCTACTTCTTTTTCTTGAGGTTCTTTTGCTATACACATTAATTTGTTGATGAAAAAATTCAAGACCTTGTTTTAAATAGCTACCAGTAAGTTTGGATTCAGTGAGAAGAACTTGTGTATTTGCTGAAAATGCCAATAATGTATTGATATGGTAAAACAATTTTTACATAGTTAATTATCAGAAGGAAGCTATTCTTTTTTGGGGCTGCGATGCTAATGTCTAATGTAATACAAACTTTCATGGGTTGATACTCATAATGTGTTGTTGAAATTTAGTAAGGGAAGGATGTGTTTCCTTCAATTTGACTACAGTAACATGATTCTTTTTCCTTTTTCTTTTCTTTTTTTTTTTTGAGTGTGTATGTGCCTATAATGGGGCTTGAACACCTCACACACCTGCTTGGCTTTATAACTCAAGGCTGGTGCTTTACCACTTAAGCTACTTCTAACTTTTTGCTGGTAAGTTAGACATCAGAGTCTAATGGACTTTTCTGCTCTGCCTAGCTTTGAACCATGATCTTCAGCCACCAGTGCCTGGAATGATTTGTTTTTGAGCAAAAAATAAATCTTCTTTATAATGTCATAATGATGTTTTCATTAGATATCACTTTTTAGGATTGATTTATGGACAAAACAGTGAATATTAATTATTATAGTTACTTAGCAGAATGTAAATCTTACAAACTTTGCAACATGAAGATCATGGTCAAGTTGCCAGAGGAAAGCTGGGGACAGATGGTTAGGGGAAGACGTAAGGGCACTAGTTTCTTCATATGACATAATAGTACTCTAGAGATATAATTAACAATGATAAAATAATGTATGGGGATTACTACATTATTTGGTGTCATAAAATTAAGCAGTAGAGGGACTAAAATAATATTACTAATAGAAACTGAGGTGGGGTATTGGTAGCTTACAGCTGTAACTCTAGCTTTTCAGGAAGCTGAGATCTGAGGATTGAGATTCAAAGCCAGCCCACTCAGGAAAGTCCATGACATTCTTATCTCTAATTAACCACCAGAAAACCCGATGTGGAGCTGTGGCTGGTGGAACACTAGTCTTGAAGAAAAGAGCTTGGGAACCGTGCTCAAGCCCTGAGTTCAAGCCTCACAACTGACCCAAACAAAAAACAAAAAAATCCAGAGAGAGCTCAGGCTGTGGGTGCAAGTCCCAGACAGGTGCACATGTGTGTGCACAAAGCTAAGAAGGTTTCCTCAGCTTTTATGTCATAAGTTAATGTGTACAATTGGTAATAAAAGAGATATCGAAATATATTTATGATTGACATTGACTAAATGATGAATGTAAAGGGTGGAATTCAGAGTTGAATAGAATTCTCCTTTGCATTATATCCCACATAATTCATTTGTACATGAAGTCTATAAAATGCTTTTAACGTTTATTCAATGGGAAACTTCAGTATAGTGTTTCTGCCTGCCTTAGAAAGATTGGGATATTTGTGTGGAAGCTGACAGATGGACAAGCAGGATGGACTGTGACTAGACTAATGAGTTATGACTACATAACTGAGTTAGGTTGTGCTGCTTGAGCCAGCAGGCCCAGCGAGGTTCCACCACCAGATGTGGGCCTGAGCCAGGCCAGAGAAGCAATATGAAACATCCATGTGTCTGGGGATCACCTAGTGGTTGTGATTTCACCAGTAATTTCATGTGCTCCTGGGCAAGTCTGAGGCCTCACTCCCCTCCTCTGTAATCTGAAAGGGTTAAATCTAGACTTGGTCTTAACATAGTCTTTCTTCCTATAGATTTTATTTTATTTATTTTTATTATGTTCCTATAATTTGGTCTTCTTATTTGTATGGTATGTGCAAACGTAGGACTTTTTACCTGTCATCACAACATTGGTTAGATTATCTGAGAGACGACTTTAGAACAATATGTTTTCTTTAGAAATGATCTTTGTGCTACCCAACAACTATCAATCATAGTTATGCCCCAAACAGAGTTAGTCTGACTCTAAAAATGTGTTAGTTCATCACTAATAGATCCCTTAATTAAATTACTGAAGTGGTTCAAAAGGGTGAAAGGTGTAGGGAATGGTTTTCAAAGCACATTCTCATCCATTAATTTTTACAGTTTGAATTCCTTATTACTGATTTTAGTGGGTTTTTTGAACATTGTCAAATTTCCTGAAAATGAGCAAGGACTTAAGCTACGCAGAGAGTCTGGTTCATTGCTTAACCATGTCTACCAAAAGAGATTTGCTGTACCTCATGCTGACATTGATTCAAAGGCTCTTCCACTTTTAATTGATCACATTTTCCTGATTTCAGGTATGAGATTTTCAGGAATAAATTTAATATATAAGAACATGGGAGCTAGGCACTGGCAGCTCATGCTTGTAATCCTAGCTACTCCAGGCTGAGACTTGAGGATCACTGTTCAAAACCAGACCTGGCAGAAAAGTCCCTGTAAGACTTGTATCTTTAATTAACTAACCATCAGTAAAACAAAGTAGGGCTGTAGTTCAAAGTGGTAGAGCACTAGCCTTGAGCACATGACTTCAGGGACAGTGCTCAGGCCCTGAGTTCAAGTACCACAACCAAAGAAAAAGAACATGGCGGGGGAAGCCCCCAAACCCGAGTTAACATTTTCTGACATTCTTTTTGTGCTTCTAGATAATCAAGTCTTAGCTCAACTCTTTGGGATGTTTGAATGAAGGTGAGGAAACACATAGTCAAATGAGAAGAATATTACCTATCGATCAGGAGGTGTTCCTCCTCCCTCAGGTTTATTTGAGGCTTTGGTAGTTGCTTACTGCATGACTTGGGAGCTAGAAGAGAGCCAGAGTAGCTTTTCAAATAATAGAAGTCTGCATTGCTTGACTTTTTGACTGTTTCTCAGGTGGCTGAAAATTACTGTGCTCCTCACTGAGTGGTGTTGATTTCACCCGAGCAATTTTGGTTGAGCCAGCCAGGGCGTATACATCATTTAGCCGTTCTTCTCTCTTGTCTCTCTTGGGATTTAGCTTCCACAGGAAACTAATACCAGTAGATTTTTAGGCTGAAATGTCAGGAAGTTGTCAGAATATGGGAAGCTGAATGGAAAGACTCATACTGCCCCAGTGTGAAGCTGAAGAGAAAGGTCTAGTTAGAAGTACCAGAGGACAGACAAAGGATAGGCATACCAGGGGAAAGTAGAGACAGAATGGATTGTGGTGAAATCAGATGAAAACCAGTAAGAATACTGTGTGTGTGCAGCATTTGCATGCAGGAACACTCACAGTCAGCTCTAAGGTAGATCTTTAAAAGGTGATAAACCCAGATTTGGGGAAGTTAAGTCACTAGCCCAAGGTCATGCAGTAAATATGGATGCTAATAGTTTAACTCAATTCAGCGTTACTGCAAAGCTCTTACCCAATTCCACTCTATCATTCTGCTTCCCATTAATAACAAGAAACTGGACTGGGAATGAGTAAAACACCCCTCTGACTGAGATGAAGTTTGAAATTATGGGCTGCTTTTTCCCCCTAAGGCACAAGGTCTCACTTACGCTCATCCAGTTCTGCTTGCATAGGCTGTAGCAGCAAATCTCCATTTGTAAGAACTCTGGTCTGGATTGGAAGGTCTGTGTAGGGATGGGAACTGGGGCAGGCAGGGGCAATTCCAATTCTCTTCTAGCCCAATTCAGTGCTTATCTTTACAGCACAAGAAATAGCTGCATCTTTGGAGACCAAGTAAGTTAAAGATCCTTTGTTTTTATTTTGTTCTTTAAAAAAAATATCCCATTCAAAGGAAATTCTTCATCTCAAAAGGCTGAATGCTGTGCTACTTAATTTTAGCTTATTAAATACAGGGTCTTGAAACAAAATCCCACTTATAAGTGTTCTCTGGGCCCATGACATTTCTATTTGATTGTGAATTGGATTAATTTCCATTTATCTTAAGCTCTTGCTTCTCATTCCTTTTTGTTTTGAGGTACTTAAGCAAATGTTGACAGTTATGGTTGGCTTAATAAGCACCTCGGTTGTGTAAATGATTTCTGTTAGTTATGTTATTGCCAGTTGAAGATAGACTAAACTTTTCCAGCATATTTTTAGGACTTATAGTAAAGCATTCCTGATAACACTTAACATTTTTTTGCTTCTTCAGGCATCAAGTTGACCTTTTTTCTAGCTCCCTTTAGCCCTACACTTCCTTTTTGAATCTACTGTTTGCTTGACATGAAAAATGAACTCATACAATTATAGACCCAGTGGCCTTTTCTCAGTCCTCATTCTTCTTGGCTGCTCTGCTGAAATTGACATGACTACCTCCCTCCTCTTTCTTGAAATGTCCTTCTCCTTTGGCTTCCGTCACATTTTTTCCCCTGGTTTGTTCCCTCCAACTGCTCTTCCTCCTCTCTGCAATCTTTACTATCGACTTGTGCTTTCTGATTTTTTGTTTCATGTCATGACACTTGTAGGAGGTGATAGTAATTGTGTGACACACAGGGGCTTCTTAAATGAGGCTGCTCAAGTCTGAAAGTGACTGAGGAGTGTTCTGAGAGCATCAATCTGTTGGCATACATGTAACCCAACTGGGCACATCACATTGCTTAAGAACTCATTTAGGACTTTTGTTATATCCATTGCAGAGAGCCTCCTCTTCAAAGTAAGTACAGGATCATAGACGGAAGGTACAGTGAGTGAACACAGGCAAAACTGGATTCCAAGTGAGGTAGTATCAGAGATAAGAATGCGAAGAAAGTTGAAGGAGAAGTCAAAGAGAGGACATTCAACATATGTGAAAGAACAGTGAGTATTCAAACACTAGGAGTTTGAGTAAGGCCCCAGAAATATCTATGACAGCTGTCAGATATCTGACACAGAAAATAGAAACTCAGATTCTCAGTTGAAGTTGGCTAGTTCCCAGAGAGCTACAAAGAAATTATTGAGCAGCAGAAATCAGAGCACAAGTGTTTGATCCTTAAGAACTAGTGTTTCCACAGGTCTGTGGTCATAGTGCTAAGCTGTGGAGAATAGTGATTTTTGGCAATGAAATAAAGAGGTATGAATGTAAGATGCATTATGGGTAAAACAAATGTGAGGCCAAGAAGCTTCCTCATCATCATGTGACCTCACTTCTAAATCTAAGGTGGTGATGTTCTGCGTAGACACAGTTGATTCATCCTCTTTTAAATTCTTTCATTGAGTTTTTTTTCCAGTTTATTTACTGTTATTGTAAAGGTGATATCCATAGGGGTTATAGTTGCATAAGTCAGATAACAGTACATTTCTTTTTGAACAATGTCACACTTTGTATTCTCTTTCTCTCCCAGTTTTTCCCTCCTGTCCTTACCCATAAGTTGTATAGTTCATTTTCAACGTAGTGTCTAGTGAGTGTCACTGATGTATTTGTTCACCCTTTGTCTCGTCATTTCTGGGACCCCCTTTACCTTCCCAAAGCAGTTAAATAAGCAAACAAGACAAAAGAAAACAAAAACAGCAAAAAAGAAACAAAAGCCTGCTGTTTCCATTTCCTGGAGCTCATTTTAATAAATATTATTTTCTATGATCAGAGGCACATAGATATTGTACCTTTGTGTTCCTTTCCTAAGAATATTCTCCTTTGGTCTCACTGTGTGTGAATGCCTAGACACCTGTATAATTTTTATGTCTCAATATATTTTTTATCTTACCATGCCGTATATATACTTGTAGATTTATAGGCATATTCTAGCACAAATCAGGGAAACCATCCAACCTATGTTTCTTTGGGTATGAGTTACTTTAAATAATACATTTTTTTCCAAGTCTTTCATTTCCTTACAAATGGTAAAATATCATTCTTTCTGATAAAAGCATAGAATTCCATTGTGTGTGTATGTGTGCGTGTGTATTAAATTTTCTTGATTTATTCATCCACTGAGGGACATCTGGGTTGATTCCCTATCTTGGCTATGGTAAACAATACTGCAATGAATATGCTTGTGCTGGTAGCTTTAGTGTGGCCTTATTTGTATTCTATTGGATAAATACCCCGGAGTGAAATTTTGGGTCATAGAATTGCTGGCTCTGTGTTTAATTTTGAGAAACTTCCTCCTACCAAAGGTGTAGTAGTGTTCTCTTTTGGCTATATCCCTGTCAGCATTTGCTATTATTTGTTTTCTTCATAATGGCCATTCTAACTGCAGTGAAGTAGAATCTCAATATTGTTTTGATTTCTTTTTTGGCCAAATATGTTGAATGCTTCTTCATGGCAATTCTTATTTCTTCTGAGAAGTCTCTCTTTAAGTCTGTAGCACCATTTATTAATTGGGTTGTTGTTTCCTTGAGGGCTTATTTTTAGGGGGTTAATTTTTTGAGCTCTAAGCATATTTTACAGATGAGGCCCTTGTCTGATATATAGCTAGTAAAGATCTTCTCTGTGGGCCTTCTATTTATCTTGCTAGCTATATCCTTTGCCATTTAGAAACTCTTTAGGTTGATGCAATTCTATTTATCCAGTCTTTCTTTGATTGTTTTGTGATTCTTCATCTTAGGAAGTTTTGCCCCATGCATAGGAGCCCTAGTGTTTACTCTATTGCTTCCTGTAATATTTTTATTGTATCTGGCTTTACATTGAGTCTTTGATCCATTTGGAATTGATTTTGGTGCAGGGTGATATATAAGGATCTAGGTTTAGTTTTCTGCATGTGGATAGCCAATTTTGCCAGTACCAGTTGTTGAAGAGACTGTCTTTCTCCAAACTTGTGTTTTGGGTTCCCTTATCAAATAGGTGGCTATATGTCTGTAGGTTTATTTGTGGTTCTTCTGTTCCATTGTTATTCAGGTCTATTCTTGTGCCAGTACCAAGCTGTTTATATTACTATGGCTCTGTAATAGAGAATGAAGTTTGGTATTGATATTCCTTCAGCACTATTCTTCCTGCTAAGGATTATTTTTTTCAATCAGGGTCTTTTATTATTGCATGTGAATTGTTGGATTGCTTTCTCTATTTCATTGAAGAATGTTGTTGGGATTTTGTTGGGATTTTAATAAATTTCTAAGGGTAGAATTGCCCTTTTCATTATGTCAGTCCTTCCAATCCAGGAGCATGGAATGTTTTTTCATTTCTTGAAATCTGCCTAAATTTCTTTTTTCAGATTTTTAGTTTTCATAATAGAGGTCATTCACATCTTTGGTTAAGTTAATTCCTGCTTTTGTTTGTTTGGTTGGTTTTTGCTAGTCCTGGGGCTTGAATTCAGGGTCTGGACTTTTTTTTTTGCTCAAGGCTAGCAATCTACCACTTAAGCCACAGTGCCATTTCTGGCTTTTTCTGTTTTAGTGGTACTGAGGAATCGAACCCAAGACTTCATGCATGGTAGGCAAACACTCTACCACTTAGCCACATTCCCAGCCCCCTAGGTATTTTTTTGTAAGTTTAATTCTGAAGGGTATCACACGTTTATCCATTCTTTCTCTAGTTCAGACTCAAGTCTAGACCCTTTTCCCCAAATCTTCACATACTTCTTTCCTCCATGCTCTTACTGCCTCCGGCTCTTTTCTTTCTAAAGCATTTTGCATTCTTTTTTATTCTGTCTTGTCTTCAGTCCAAACTTCATCATCAAATCTTTTCATCCATAGTGAATATAAGGTTTGTCCTTCTCCTTTCTCTTCAAGCCAAACATTTTCACTATTTTAGAAGGCCTGCTGATAGCCTTTTATAACCTACTCAGCCACTCTACTGTTCAGCTAGGTTATCTTTAGAAAGACAGAAAGGCAAGAACCTTTCCCTGAGCCTACTTAGTGCTTACAGAAGAGACTGACATCCTGCCAACCTCTTGTCAAACTTCTGGCCTGTACAGTGATCAAAATTTGCCTTGGTTAAGCCACTTGGTTTATTGTAATTTGTTATAGCAGCATCAGGAAGTGAATACATCCTTCACCCTCAAAATAGTTACTATGTACATTTTAGGGGCCAAATATCCCCACTGTCGTTACAATAGGAGGAACTTGTATTGTGTAAAAAAAGGGACAGGACTCCTGTTGACCTGATTCTTTTTCAACATGATTTCTTAATTCACTAATGGAACAAATATTTAGAAATTGCTTATTGTGCCAGGCACAGATATAGGAACTGCAAATAGTGATAGAATTCTCACCATCCCAGAGCTTGCAAACTACTTGGAAGATACCAAATAAGCATGGAAAGTAGAGAAGTATCAGTGGGAAGCGGGGGTTTTATCTTAGGGCCACATTTCTGAGTTTAACCCCCAGCATCACAAAAATAAATAAGTAAATGATTAAAAAATAAATAATAAACTCTGGGCTTTGAGTCTAGAGATCACAAATGTCAATGGGAGGTAAGTGGTGGGAAGAAAATCAAACAGGTTAAAGGATTAGGAATGAACAGAATGTCTACATTTGCTTAGGATTGCCAGAAAAGACCTCTTTAAAAAAGTAATATTTTTAAATGCAGAAGAATAGATCTGATTATAAAGAATTAAACTTCAGGCACAAATATGCACTTCCTGAAACTGCACCCTTTATGACCTTCATCATTATATGAGCTGACAGTGCTGGTTTTGTGCATGTCAGGGTAAGAGATACTCATACTTTTCTATCTCTTTCTATGACCTGCGTTCTATTTAGTTTGTTGTAACGTGATCTTATTACTTCTAGCCAAAAAGCGTTCCAATGTGGCTTTCTGTTCAACGCCTTTTTTAGGGTCTTTCCAGACCATGACAAGAAGGCTTTTCAACCTTCTGCCCTGTTCTTCATGCAGTCACCAGGGTGGATGGGTGACTAAGAAATTATCCTACAGAATTCACTTCTGGTTCTTGTTTTGACCCTTTTTGAGGAGCTATGAACACAGGATTTTCTGTGTATAGTCCATAACTAATACTGACATTAATCTACTGTGAATTTCTTCAAGTTGGTCTCCGGGCCAAAAATTTTATGCTATGATGAAGTGTATTGTATAATGGAGGATCTTGAGTACAGATACCTTTTATTAAAATTGGTTTTTATAGTTAAAGGACTTTTTAAGAGGGGGAGAAGGGTTGGCTTCAGAATTATCTATGCTGTATTGACTTTATGGCACCCTGAGGTACTCTTGAAATGCAAATGTGGGTGTTCATTAAGCAGACACTGTTTCAAAACTATTATGCTCTGCCATGTTAATGCAGGTAGAAATTTGAAAGCTTCCTGCCTCTATTTTTTTTCCATTACTCTTTGTAGGAGAAGGGGTATTAGTTGGAGAATATGGTCAAGCTAACTCTTAGAAAATCTCTGGAGGAACTGTATTTATATTTAAAATAGGGATTTTCTTGGTTCCCTAAGCATGCTGATATCGGAGAATATTCTGTAACATTCATTTGTGCCTCTAAACACCCAAGGCACTGGCATGCATTTTACACCTACGTGTCTATTTCAATAGCTGTTAAGTTATTGTGCCATAAGTAAGTCAACCATCAGCCAACCACAGGTGTAATTTCCCATCTCTTCCCAATGTGCACAGCAAATATTTACAGAACTAGTGAAATTTCAGTTCCAGCTTTTCCTGCTTTTCATTTTCATTCTTACTGCTTTACATAGATACAACATCAATTTACTAGATGTAGGCAACTCTTTTGGCCATTGGCTTAATATTTACTCGTGTTCACACAATGAAATAGACATGACACCTGACATTTGCTATTTTACTGTTAGAGCAATGCTGAGTTAAGCAGAAAGTTTTAGGGTCACACATGAATGGAGTGTGGCTTACCACTCAGATTTAGACTTTAATAAAAACAAAATGCCTATTCATTTGCAGGAGTTATCTATAGATATGATATAAATATATAGATATGAGGAGTTATCTATAGACTCTCAGTCCTTGATAACACTGGGTGCATGGCACATGATCTAGCATCACTGCTAGTCTGGTTGTGTCATATTTGTGCCAGATTGTTCTGCCTTGGCCTTATCTTACTGCCATCATAAGTGTTTATTTGGGGGCACTGAAGAAGTGGGTTGGACTGTTGCTTTTTTGTGTACTGGGTTTTGGGCACTGTCCCTGAGCTTTTTGGCTCAAAGCTAATACTATATCACTTTAGCCACACCTCTAATTCCAGCTTTTGGTGGTTAACTGAAGATAACAGTTTCACAGTCTTTTCTGCCCTGGCTGGCTTCAAACCACAATTCTCTGAACTCAGCCTCTTGAGTTGCTAGGATGAAAGGCATCAGCTACTGGTGCCCAGCTGGGATGTTGCTTTTGATGCTGTATAAAAACATATTTTATTGTCTCCCTGCTTAAATAACTCCATGTTAAGAGATGTTACTTCCTTTATTTTAGAAGACATTTTACCATGGAGGGTAGTGTGTATTGTACTTACACAGCAACAGTTATGTACAAAATTACTTGGAAAATTTTTTGAATATAAAAATTACAAAATTTATGTTACTTTGGGTCTGGATTAATTTATTTAATATATTTTTTCCAACTCTTTCCATTTCCTTATGGATAGTGTGATATTCAAATTATATTAACTCTTTCCATTTCCTTATGGATAGTGTGATATTCAAATTATATTAAGCGAAACAAGTCAGACCCCCAAAACATAAGTTGCATCGTTTCTCTCACTTGTACCAATTAGAATGTACCCAAAATCTACAAGTGAACACAATGGATGATAAAAGACAAAAAAATTACACTTAGACATGATAAATTATACAGGACTCCAAACATTCACACAGTGAGACCAAAGGAAAATATTCTTAGGAAAGGATCACGAAGGCTCAATAGCTATGGGCATATAATCAGATAAAATGATATTTATTCAAATGAGTTCCAAGAAATGGAAACAAGAGGTTCTTTTGTTATTTGGCTTTTTTGGGATTTCTTCCTCCTTTGTTGCTGTTTTTGATTTCTGAACCTTTTGTCTTGTATTTAAATGTATCTGTTTTGAGGAAGGTAAAGAGGAACACAGAAGTGGTGGGACAAAGGGTGAACAGATGCAGATCGGACAAAGGGTGAACAGATGCAGCAGTGATAGTCACTAGACCTATGATGAAAATGAACTATACAATGTGTGTGTGTGTGTGTGTGTGTGTGTGTGTGTGTGTGTGTGTGTGTGTGTGAGGGGAGATCTGGAGGGGAAAAATTGGGAGAAAATGAGGGAAGAGAGGACACTGTTCAAAAAGAAACTGTAACCCCTCTGTGCATCACCTAGGAAATAAAAATAAATAAAATTTAAAAATTACCTGTAAAAGAGTCTACAAAACTTGTTAGTCAACAACTGCCAAGAAAAGATGCTTAGACTGGTAGACTGTATAGTGTTGCTAACATACCTTCCAGGAAATGGCCTCACTCAGAAGTGCAGTGTCCCCTTCATCCTCTCCTGTGTACCCTTATGTTACATTTTAACTATTACACCAGTGCCTTTTAAGTAAAATATATGTATTATAAAGTAGATTTCCCTACTCAGGAGGCTTGAGGATTGTGGTTCAAAGCTAGCCTGGACAGGCACACACACATACACAAAAACAAACACAAAAGATTTCCTATGAGGAAATAAGAGAAAAGGGAAACTGATACTAAGAGAACTAAGGTAAAGCCAGAAATGGGGGAGGGGAAAGCCAGAGGTCCTCTTTTTTTTTTCTTTCTAAAAGAGGCTGAGGAGTTAGCTTTGAACATCATATCAGAGAGAGAAGGTCTTCACACTTGTGTTAGATTTTGAATTCTTTTCCTAGGCTTCCTCTTGAAACCATCAATACTCAGCAACCACATAAGCTTCTAAAGCTTCATCTGCTCCTACACCCAGTGATTTGCAGGGGTTCTGCACTGCTGTCTGTGGTGTGCTGACCTTCTAGGTCACATTTCAGTTGATTTCTAGGATTTGCTCTCATATCCCTTTCACATTCCAGTTGAATGGAACTGTTTATCTTTCATGGTTTCCTTTGCAGTCTGTCACTCTGTTTTTGTACACACTATCTGTCTTGGCAAGAGTGACCTGTGTCCTCATGTTCTATGAGTAAGCCAAAATGCCACTTCTTCTGAGAAGCCTTCCAGAATCTTCTGAGCCAGATGGAGTTTTCCTAATTTGTTATTCCTATCTTCTCATGTGTATTTTAGATTTTTACCCTATTATACTTTCTGTTATTGACATTGACATACGTACAGGATTTGCTGCTGCTACCTGCTTATAACATTTCCCCTCACCCCCTGTGTAGTGTGTGTGTGTGTGTGTGTGTGTGTGTGTGTGTGTGTGTGTGTGTGTGTTTGCTCCCCATCACCTAATGCAAACATTTTATTGGTGTTCACTACATGCTTTGAATGAACAAGTTTTATCTGGTAAGATTTGAGATTCTGTATAAATTGCCCTGGTTTGGCTTTCTTCCCAACACAGAGTGAGCTATTCTTTTAGAGTTGCATTTGATTTTAAAAACAGAATTAGGGGACTATAAAAATAGCCTGCAATGAGTTATTCCAGCAGTCTCACTGTTTCTTAAGAGTGGTAACGTTTCTTTTATGATGCTTTTCATTTACAGCATGGCCTTGCAGCCAGCTCTTTTTTGAAACACAATCCCATTATTACAGCTGCCTTTTGCCTCAAACAACTTCCCATAACATTAGAGGTATAATATTGCAAGAATAGCTTCTGACAGAGAGGTTTCTAGTTTGCAGTTGGGGGGATACAGGATGTCAAATTGCTGATCATTTCTGGATCTGAAGGGAAGTAGTTTGAAGATTTTATTTTACCTATGTGGTTCCAACCAACCATGTCACAAAAACATATTTCCCTACACAGGACAAGGAAATGGAGCACATAATTCTCACATTTTGCTGAAATCCAAACATGAAATAGAATTGGATTTCTTTGTTTGGATGATCCCCAAAGAAAGAGTGCATATAGGAAGAAACAAATGTGTCATGCTCATGTTCAGAATTTGTTGTTGAACTTTTTAGAAAGAAATGGTATATGAACCCTTAATGGTTTGGGGGTCTCAATAATATGGGGCAGAGGGGAAAATTTAGGACTTGAGTAGCTTAAGAGGAGAGTAGGTTAGAAACCTCAAATGTACAGAAGGCTGAATACAAAGGCAAAGACTATTGATTCCCTCCCCCCCCCTTCCCCTTCCTTGATTCTAGCTGTTGAAGCACCTCTGCCCTCTGGACACTTTACAACCATCCCCTCCACTAAGACTGATTTATTCCCTAACTGGTCCCTTTGAGATCAGCATTTCTGTCTTTTGGGGCAGAGCTAACTCTGTCTGATACACCAAATTACAATAATTGGATATTGTGAGAAGGTTAAATGAATATCCATAAGCTTTTTGTTTCCTGGGCATGTATAAACGAAGAGCTTCAATGTGCAATTCTTTATAATTAGCTTTGCATTTGCTACATGTTTTCCTTATTACAATATTATTGGAATGTTGCAGACATCCAAGAAAAAAATAGAGACATGGAAAATGAGGGAATAAATGGATAAATGAGCCTTATCTTTCAATTCAGCAATGGTAGTGATTGTAGCAGCACTTAGCTTCAGGCTTCTGGTGTTCATTCACTCACAGGAAGTCAGGAAACCTTATCTACTCTGCATATAAAGAAGGTTAAAAGAATAAGATTGTGTGACAGTCTCAGCCATTTTCCTGTCATGGGAGGTGGACAAGGCACTTCATTCCTATGGTTCTATACTTCTTTCTTAGCTGAATGTTTTCAGTGTCTGAGTGAAGATAGGAAAGATCTAGTTCAAATACGAAAGAAAAGCTACCCTCATAAAATAGATATAAACTACTGTGTAATGCATTCTCTCAGTTTAATTATAGCAAACACACTTGTAATTAATCCCAAGACCCCTCTCATTGGAAGCATGTCATCTTGAGTCATGTCCCTTCTGCCTCCATTCCTTGGCTTCACCGCAGCAATGTTCTGTGAGCCCCACTCTTGGCTCACATCTACTTGGCCTTTGAGAGGAGTGTGAATCTAACACCTCTTTTCCCTTTGAATGGGACCTCGGCCAGGTTTGATGGCCTAACGGCCTGCAGGAGTGAGAAGGCACATCTTCGAAACACCAAGGACACATTTGTCCAAATGTACACACATCCCTAGGTAGTCACCTTCCCCAAGGTGGTGTGAGAATACCTCATCTTTCTCACACTAGGAAGGCAATGAACGAGAAGAACGTTCTTGGGGGGGGATTATTCAGATGGTTGATGCTTCAGCTCAAATTCAAACATAAAGTATTAATTTATACCTGATTGAATACAATTGTGGTTTTAAAACCTCAGTGCATTTTCTAAAGCTTGGGCATTTGTTCTTTCAAATAAAATGGATGAGTAGAGGGACACATTCTTCTAATCTTGTCACATGTATATATGAGTTCAAGCAGGCTACAATAGATTTGGTTTCATAATGAATCATGAAACGTACAGTGGGATCGCCACAGGTGCAGACCCAAAGAGGAAATGTGAAGTTTGAACAGCGGGCAGAAGCTTCTACATTTCACACCCTATTGGATCTCTGTAAAGCCTGGAGCCAATAGCTATGTAGAAAGGGGACTCTGGGTCCAGATCCTTGTAGGAATGGTGATTTTCTCCTCCTGTCAACATGAATGTGTTGGTGGTATGTCCATGGCGATGATTCCAATCAGCTGTGGTATCCACTGTGATTGGCTGGAACTCCTACTCTATTTTCCAAAGGAAACGCTAGAGAAAATGGGGGTAGTTGAAGACATAATGCTGAGGCTTTTCTTGGCTTGGATAAAGTCATGAGTCCTCACTACAATTAATAGAGCGGATCTCTAAGTCCAAAAATAATATTATTAAAAACAATAACAACAGCGATATTTACTTGGCTATATCACAAACAGGAGACTATTAAAGCAAATACAGAAACAAAAATGGAAAATAATGGTGACAGAGACAAACTACTAGATTCTTCAGCATCATAGTACTAAAAATAAATTCTCAGTGAACAAGAAATTGTAGAGGCAAGGAACAGATAAGTGAGATCCAATAAGCAAGGATAATCTAAAAGAATGTTCCAGACGTGATAAACCGAAAAAGGAAATGTAAATACAGGATGAGCTGAAACAAGATTAACCCAAAATACTAGAAAATAGAGACATAGAAGAAGGGCTTGGGGGATTAGAGATAAATGTTCTGAGGTCATGGCATTGTTCAGAAACAAATAATTTATTAACCATTTTTTAGGTTGAGAAAGTACAATTTTGAATCTGTTAAAATAGTAGAAATAGGAAACATATTTTTGAGTTAGACACAAACTGATGTAAAGAAAAGTCCATTGAGAGAATGTAAGGAGAAATGTGGGTAAGGTCTAGTTTTTGCTGTTATAATCAAACCTTCACATATGCAAAAAGTTTTATAATAAAGCTGCCTAGAAGTGGAATTTATGCTTTTATTAGATAGCATCGTCGAGGTCCAATTTATGGTCTCATAGCCTAAAGAATAAAAGTCCTAGCTGCTCACAATATTGACTACACATTCTTTTATCAGACTTTGGTATGAAATTTGCATCAGACCACTGTTTGAATTTATATTTCTTAATTGGAAGTGAAGCTAGGCAGAAATTTTATTTGAAAACTTGGGTTTCTCTTCTATGTACTATCTCTTTCTATTCTTCACCCATTTTCTTTCCATGGTTATCTCTACTTGAAATCTATGTACAGGAATTCTAATCCTTTATCATTTAGATACAAGACACATATCTACAACTTTAATCTGTGCCTGTTATGCAGCTTTCTGGGTCTATATTTTGAAGTTGCAAGTTTTAACCATCATTTCTTAGTGAGTAGCACTTTTTTTTGGTCTTGTTTTAAAATGGCCTTTTATACACTGCTATAATTTCACCCTTTGGTATTTTCTTTCATTTTCTTTTTCCAGTAGTTCCAGAATTTGCATTTGTTTGGCTTGCTTGCTAAGCTGGTACTCTACTATGTAAGCAATACCTCCAACCTAGGATTTTGCTGCTTATTCTGGAGATGGAATCTTTCAGACACTTCTGCTGGAGCTGGCTTCCAATATTGATCTTACAGATCTCAGCTTCTTGAGTAGCTAGAATTATGGGCTTGAGCTATTAATACCTGCCTGTTATTCTTTTAAAACACTTAAAAATTGGGGCTGGAATGGTGGCTCCATGGTAGAGTGCTTGTCTTGCATGCATGAGGCCCTGGCTCATAAGCACAAGCAGAAAAAGCTGAAAGTGGTGCTGTGGCTCAAGTGGTAGAGTGCTAGTCTTGAGCTGAAGAGCTGAGGGACAGCGCCCAGGCTCAGAGTTCAGGCCCCATGACGGACAAAACAAACAAACAAAAAGCCCAAAGAACAAAAACAAAAACACTTAAAAAATTTCACGTTTTGGTCACTTAACTTTTAGTTAATACTTCTATGGTACTTCTAGTTCCTTATGAATACATAAAAATCACATTAAAATAAAAAAATCACTTTAAAATAGGAATCTAAATGAATAAATAATAGATGTAAAAAGCATAGTCATATTGAATCTGAGATCAACCTAAACCCTAAACCCTAAAAAATCTAAATTAATATTTATGTAGACAAAAATCCTACCCTTTTATTTCCAAATGTTACATAACTTCCCAGGTATTACAATGCCACTTTTCTTGCCCATCATTTCTCTAGATAGCCTCGTACGGCCCCAGGTCCCACCCTTTTTTGGCTTTCAGTTTTGTTGTTGTAAAATGCTCTGGGAATATCACATTTTGAGATAGCAAAAGGTATAATCTGGGTTATGTTTCAGTCCTTTTCCAGAAATCGGATTTCTTCAGTGTTTTAGCCCAGCAAGTCACCACAAGCTCCTTTCTGGGGTCCCTCATTTCAGTCGGGGTGCAAGCTGAGCATATACCCTTGAAATTCCTGTCCTTCCGGGAAGCTTCCCTGAATCTTGAGAGAGCTGCTTGCAGTAGGCCCTATGCTGCTGTGGTTCATTGCTGCTGATTTGTCCGTTGCTGCCCTTCAGAAGCAGCCTGGTTGTGGGAGTGTCAGGATCAGCACGTAGAGTTGCTAGTCAGGACCCTGGGTACCTCCAAGGTTCTGCCTTCTCTGCACCAGTATCCTTCTGTGTGAGCGAGTACAGAACCTGAGCAAAATGCCTCTAAGGGAAAACTTCAAAGGGAAAACTTCCAGACAGATCATGAAACCCACAAAGGCAGGAACAAGCTTTTCTCTGCTCTTTGAGTAAGAGACCCCGTATTGTCATCTCATATCCCACTCTGAATTTATGTACCCTGTACTTGGCTAATGCTTGGAAACTTCAGGGTTTATGTATATTAATCTTCAGCAAATCTCTTTCCAATTACAACTGCATGCTATAGGAGATATTTGGCATTTCTCTACATATTTTAAGATAAAATTTTGGTAGCCATATGAAAGCACCTCCTGGGGCCTAGAGACTTTGCAATGATTTAGTTCTTCTGAACACATCAAAGTCTGGTGAAATTTGGACATTTTAAAATAAAACCCTCTATTTTGGAGCTGTGTAAAGCTCAGACATAGGGATGAAAGTAACAGGTTCAAAGCTAGCAAAGAGGGGCTGTTCTTGTTCCTACTCCGCTCAAGTAGGACTCTCCCACTGCTTTATGTTTCAGACAAAAGTGAAATCAGCACTAAGAAACTCAACCACCCACCAGGGCACATTCATCACACCTTCTTCACAATCCTTCCTCTCTTTTCACTAGCGCCCCCCTGAGGAATTCAAGAATTACTGAATTAGTACTGGGAAAGTTTGTATATATTTGCACCAAGTACCATAAAGAAAAATGCACATAGTAACTATTTTAGTGTCAGAAAGATGAAGGCTTCAGGAATATAAAATATATTCAATTCATAGCTTTCTACTTCTTAAGGGAGTTTGGAGAAGAACTAATTTATTGAGCTAAGTATTCTGGGTTGTATTTTCTATGCTTGTTTTATATCCCAAAGTACCATATCAAAATATAGCTTCTTTCACCTCAGACCTCTGTGGGGAGAGGTGTATGTGGATATATAGCACAATTCACAGCCAGAAATTGGGAACAGTGCATGTGGCCTCATTCTTGACCTCATCTCAAAGCCCATTATAGACATTTCTTGAGACTGTTCATTCTAGACATAAAAAGGGTCAGACTGAACTTTGATTCCAGAGAACAAGTATATTCCTTAAGTATCTTTCTCTTTTTTTTCATTTTTTTGGGGGTTGCTTTTTTTTCCAGGTTCAGAGCTAAAAACTGAAGAGAATTTTCCGTTGTTGCTGTTGTTGACTTGATTTCTTTCATGCACGAATACTTACCTTTGATGCATTAGTACCTTTGTTAATTTTCATCTTGCAGTTATATTCTGGGTTACTAAGAAACTCTCCACCTTTTCCCAAGAAATATAGATCTATTATATACAATTCTAAGATCTTTAGTCATGTAAATTATACTTTAAAAGAATTGTGACTTTTTCTGTAAAATAACCGTTGACTTTATGGAGGCTGGCACGCGAAACCTTATTTGTCTTATACTTCAGAGTAACTAGTTTATAAGACTCACCTCAAAGAATATGTTGGTTAGAGGGGAGGAGACTAGATATTTAAGGGAGAGAAAATAGGAGAATAGGAAAAAATAAGACAAAGAAAATCCAGATCATAGACACTTAAGGAGAGGTGACCCCTTTTACAATGTTGTCTCGGTTTCTAAGATCAATGAAAGTTTCTCTTGCTTTTATCTTCTTTATAAAACTTATTTCAAAGTGATTGCAAGGGAAAGATTGAAGGCACAAATGGTTGCCTCATGGACATCTACCTACAAGGTTCAAAGAATCTCTTGGTGAGTTAACAGTAGAAGTGGTGATAATACTTTCTTCCTACGTTACTATGATAGTCCCCATTGCATGTTTTTCCTATCACATAATAGACATGGTTTTCTCAATGTAACTTTTGTAATTCATCAAGAAACTTCAACTTTGAGCAGAAAAATGGGAAATAAGTTGCCAAGAGTCTGCCAGCAAGAATGTTTCCTGTTATAAGAAAGAATGATGCCTTCCTAATGGTGCTGAGAACTATTGGGAGAAGAGATCCAGGAGTCAAATACAAACTTTCCCCTTTTAAAAGATTACTTTTACCTTAATGTCTATGGCATGATTTATTTGATAGCATTTTCCTTTTAAACCTTGAGTCCATACCAACTGAAGGACAATGTGTTAGATACAATCTTTTGTAAGTACTGAAAACATATGTTGTCTATGTCTATCATAGTTTAAAGAATTAAAATGTTGATCAGATTTCTTAGAGAATGATTGATTCCTTTACTCTTACAAATTCTGTTGATTCTAGCTTTTTTGTGTACTAAGAAAATTAAATTGGTATGGAAGACATAATAGAGAACTAGATATCTAAATCCTATTCACATACTACTAATAATAAAGTCTCATACTTTCTATACATATATAATTACATTTTTTGTTATTAATTATTTATATTAAGTTTATCTCAGGTCTCATATTTTTTATTTTAAGTACTCCATGATCACACAGGATTGCTAACCTGCAGCTCTGTTTCCATGCTGACAGAAAATCAGTTAGAAAACGTCTCCAGTTTAAAAGAAGAATGCTGTTATATATCATGGAAAAAAAGAAAGAGCTGACAGGAATGCAAAAGACTTACTTCTGAGTTCTTACTTGACTATCTTTGGCTCAGTAGGAAAGTAAATTAAAATTAGACTGTTCCCCTCCATATAAAGCTGTAATTCTAATAGGTTTAGCAATTTTTGCATGCATAGTGATATTTCCAGCTTTTCAAGGTTAGATATTTTAACTTTTGTTGACCAAGTTATAATTTACATCTTTAAGATCTATCCTAGAATCCTGGATATCTCAGCAAGGGAATAATGAGACAACAATATGGGCTTTCCATGGGTCAGTACTTTTAAATTTAGTCTTTGGTCAATAAATTTCATAAGCTCCATTTTAGTTACTGAGTGAAACAATGGCTGTGGACTATAGACCTGAAATAAAGACCAAAACAAATTTTGGGGTAAATGACCTAAGAAGTATACCAGAAGCCACACTTAGTTATATACTATTCTCAAGGCAGACACATAAAAGAAGCTAGGGATATTTGTGAAGCAAAGGATAAAAGAGGGATTTAAGGCAGAGAATGAATCATGAGAAGAGTGAAAAGAAATCAGAGGCATAAAGATAAATCACAAGAACCAGAAAGCAAAATTATTAAATGAAAAATCCTCAGAAAATACTAATAAAATACTCAAAACACACAAAAAATGAGAATTAGTGTCTGGGATGAGGATATTCCTCAAAGTATGTTTTCCCAATTAATTAGCAACACAGAATGAAAGCACTAATTGTTATGAGGTTGGTGGATTGGATGGCTGGACCTCTTGTACTGAAAGTCACTCTACTTTCCAAAGAGGAAAGATTAGTGGTTTCAGCTTTTCTAGCATGACTTACAACATGATTTAGTGACAACAATGAATTTTTGAGAGATTAAATTTGGCTTTTTTTTCCCATGGAGTTAACTGAGGAAAGTGACATGGAATTCAAAAGTGGTAGTATCTGGGCTGGGAAGGTGGCTCAGTGGTAGAGCGCTTGCCTCACATGCATGAGGCCCTGGATTCGATTCCTCAGCACCACATAAGCAGAAAAAGCTGGAAATGTCTCTGTGGCTCAAGTGGTAGAGCTCTTGAGCTGAAGCACTGAAGGACAGCACCCAGGCCCAGAGCTCAAGCCCCATGACAAAAAAATAAAATAAAAAAAAGCGGTAGTATCTTATGTATACAACCTCATGTAGTAAGATAGAATGGTAAAGGGGGGGTACTATTTTTCGAATCTAACATCTAGGAAAATATAAGCAGATATCAAGGAAAGTGCTGAAAATAATAAAGCAATTTAATTAGCAGATCAGTGCTACATCTCTTTTTTTGGGGAGGGGTCTGGGGGGATAGATCTGGGTATATTACCTTCCCTAGGTAAAATCCCAAAAGAATAAAGATCATCCTGAAGACTTCTTCATTTTTAGAGGAGAAAGAAATATTCAAGAATAGTTTGCTAAAATCTTATTATTTTTAGACAAACAAGACCAAGTAAACAAAAAGATAACAAAACAAAAAGAAAAACAAAGGAAACAAGAAAACAAAGCAAAACAAAATTGCATAGATATACACTTTTCTTAAAATAGATCAATGAAATCAATATTAGATTGTTTTGAATTTGCATAGCAAAATCACAAAGTTATTTTTAATAGCAAATTTGCAGCATAAAACCAATAGTACATAAAGAAGGGCAGATTCTTACTGTGAATCTTCCATTAACATCTCTGTACAAAATAACATCGCACCACTATCAATAAAGCACCGATAAGAAGAAATTGGAAGAATAATATACAGAAATACATTCATAGTAGGAGATAGATTAACTCACTTGTTTCACTTCATAATTGATCAAGTGCACAAAAACTATCAAGGTACGAGACTTAGATATTATACCAAATAAATATTAGAGGCTAAATTTCCAAAATATCCTTGTACATCTACAGTACTCAGGAATATCAATAAAAATTCAAACTAGTAGGTGATATAATAAGTTTTAAAAAGTAGTAATTGTTCCTATAATTGCTCTGGTGGTGTGATGGATGAGATTCCATATAGCTTTACATTTATATTAAAACACTCAAAGACTGAATAAATATAGCAAATGTCATTAAAACATATTGCTCTGCTCATAAGAAGGTTAAGAAAATCCCATGAATAGTAAAGAAAGTTGCAGAAAGCTAAAGTTATACAGGTAGATAAACAGCACTAGAGACACTGGTGCTCCCCTAGAGAACAAAAGCTAATACTAACAAGACAGAATTGAAGGGATTCATAACTACTTGGAGTAAGATAGGACTAAGTCTTGGTCCCCGGTAAGGCTTCAGGTATTTACTGGATCTTCTGGGACACATATATAAGGCTAGGACACAGAACTGTCCTGTAGACCTATAACTCAATGGGTCACAAAATGTCTTCCAGTCCTTGAAGGGAACTAAGAGTGACAAGAGTACACTCAAAGTTATTCACTGAAACAGAGGCTACAAAGAACCTATACATGAAAATTAATATAATCCAAAAAAACATAAAAGTTAACAATAGGTTGAACTGAATGCTAATGAAAATGCCTTATTTTATGACTTGTTGGGTAGACAAAAGTATAACTGTATTTAAAAGAATTTGTATAGCTTTAAAAAACTTACATTAGTTAACACAAACATTTGCAAGATGCTAACCGTATTCAACTGCCACCTCCAAGGCCTTGGAGGAAGGTGGCTGAACACAATCATTTAAAAGTTATGAGCTGTTTCTAATATTCAAAGTTAGAAAAGTAATTTCCAAATCATCAGAGTAAGCACAATGAAAGAAATTTTGAAAGTAAGGACAAATATTAAATGAAGAATAAAAATATAGTAAGTGAAACAGCCAAGTCAAACTTGACCTTTAGAAAAACACAAATATCTGGTAATACTGATTAAAATTTTATGAAAAAGGAGACTCAGATGTATGAAATGGGGAATGATAAGATAGTATTATAATACATATAGAAATATATTATATGTATTAGACTATAATAGAAATAATTATCACTATTTCTAATGAATTTTGAAATAGAGTTCATAGGAAAGTTCTGAAAAAATATGTCACATATTTAAATGGACATAAGTTGGAAAAGAAAACGTTAGCCCTACCTATTATCATTAAAATTTGAGTTGGTGTTTTAGCTAATTTCCTTAAAGAAAATCATAGGCCCAGATTGTTTTACAAGAGAATTCTACAAGAGGTGCTGGGGAATACTGATCTCAGGTACACTATAAGCTGCACCATGGTGTAGGACAAAGTTAGGAAGCCCAGAGTCTACTGAAGCACTTACTTTCCTGATTGAATTAAGGTAATCGGCCACCATTTTAACTGATAGACAGAAAAAAATTGCATCTTCCCTAAAGGAAGAAAACATCATTTAGAGTTTCTCAAATTGTGTAATTTATCTGACATTCCATAAAAACTAATTAGACATGTCAGGAATTTTGTCTTTTTACTCAACCATTTGAGAGAAAATCAAGACAAAACACAGACAGTAGAAACATATAAAAGTTGTCTTATCAATAGGCTTATCAAAATCAGAATTTAAAATATTTTAAAAGTAGCTAGTAGTAAATAGCTAGTTACTAGTGACAATGTTTTCTCATTCTAATTCTTATAACTTTCCCTTAGTTTCTTTCATGCTGCTAAGATATATAGGACAATTTTGAATTACAGAAACGATACAATAGGAATTGCTTTTTATTGATGCCTAAAGAAAACATTCTGAATATTTGATAAGTACAATTTCTGTTTTAACTTTTAATGGGGGGGTCTTCATCAGATTGTCCTCCTGATTCTGTGTTAGTATGTTTTTTTTCATATAATGCAGTATTGAATTGAGTTATTTTGCCTCAAATAAGATGTGTGTGTGTGTGTGTGTGTGTGTGTGTGTGTGTGTGTGTGTGTGTATGTGTATGTGTATGTGTATGAGAGCGGGAGAGAGAGGGAGAAAGAGATTTTTTATCTTTATACTGATTAATGTTAGATAATTTCCTTGGTTAGGGATATTGAATATCTTTTCATGTACATATTCATTGCCCATCTATGCTTCCTGGTGAAATACCTATTTAAGTTTGATATTCATTTCAAAAGATGATTGCTCTATTTTATTTGAGTTTTGAGAGTTCTTTTCATTTTCTGTGTAGAAGTCCTTGATCAGATATGTGGTTTGCAAACTCTCAGTCTTTAAGTTGCACTTTCATTTTCATAGCAGTGTCTTCTGCAGAGCAAAATTCAATCTTATCAATTTTATGTTGTATGGATCATGCAAGATACTTGCTATCCCAAGTCATACCTCTTTGTCTGGTTTGAGATCATGAATTTCTTTCCTGTTTTCCTCTAGACATTTCATAATCTTACATTTTTTATTCAGTTCCATAATCCATTTGGAATTAATTTTTGAATAAAATTCTAGCTTTAGGTTAAAGTTTATTTTTTATTTTGTATATCAATATCTAACATGCCAGCAACATTGTTAAAAGAGAACAGTACTCTTTATCATGTTATAATACATTTTAAAATTATCACTGTCCATGTTGACTTTCCCATTGAAAATTTGAATTTCTTTTACACTGACTCTGTGAACTGTCTTATCTTGGAATCTATCTTAGAACTTTGAACAATTAGTATCCAGTAAGTATTGGTTGGCTTAATAAAAATAAAACAATGATTCAAATTTTCTTATGTGTAGTAGACATGTTCAGATATATAGAAATGTGTGTAATTGTGATATCTTCCTTTTTTTTTTTTACCTCCTCCTCCTCTTCCTTCTCCTCCTCCTTCCTCTTCTTTAAAGAATGTACTCTGTGGGTTTGGGTTGTGGCTCAGGAAGTAGAGTGCTTGCCCTAGCAAACACAAATCCCCAAGTTTGAAAGAAAGATAAGAGAGAGGGGGGAGAGAGAGAGAGACAGAGAGAGAGAGACAGATACAGAGAGAGAGAGAGAGAGAGAGAAAGAGAGAGAGAGAGAGAGAGAAAGTCTCACAGGATACACCAGAATGTATTCTCAAGAGTAAAGATGTAGCTTAGTAATAGAGCACTTGCCTAGCATGCCAAGGCCTTGGGTTTGAGCTCCATCACCAGCAAAACACACACACAATCACACACACACACACACACACACACACACACACACATTCCATATCCTAAATTTGGATTGAGATATGGATAGGACAATTTGTATTTCCTTGGATTCTGAGTCTGCACTACTTGTTGAGGGCTAAAGTCAAGTCACAATCCAACTTTAAAAGGTAACCTTCTTAGAAATTTGTCTTGTTATTTAACTGCAGGTAAATAATCTAATCACAAGGCAGTAAGAATGATGCAACAATATCATTTAAATGTGAATATAACTTGAAGGGTTAACTGCACTGTGAAAACTTAAAAATTCCTGAACAACTTAGTATACATAAAGTTTTATTAAAATGATATAAAATATAGCTAATATATGTAACTGTGCTGCTAAACTTAAACAACTTCAATGACACTGGGAGGAAAGAAATAGCACTGTTTTTGAAATGATCTCTGCTTTTCTAAGCATTCATCACGAATTCAGTCCAAGGTTGTGTGGTGATGATGAAGAAAGAATACACAGTCTCCTTGGGTGAGCTCATAGACTACCAAGGCAGTGGAAATTAGCAAGTAAACTACAATGAAAGACTGATAAAAGAAAACATGAAACAAAAACAAAACACATTAATTTACACACTAGATGTATTGTGAACACTCATAACTGAGAAGACCCCTGTAATGAGTTATTGGTTTTTTTGGGGGGAGGATCAGGAAAGGCTTTAGGAAGATCAGAGAATTGAGAACTAAGGCATTTGTTTGTGGAGTGAAGAATATGATGGAAGATAAGGGAGAAGATTTTTCATCTACCAGTACGGATAGAAATACCATCCAGTACCAGTACCATCCAGCTGCAGATCCAATTTTGGGAAAATATAAGAGTAAAGGAAGCATATTGCTTCAGGTTTGAGAAAGGCCCTGATTCATGTTGATGGTGCTTAAATCAAAAAGTTTGTCTTTGGGAGTAGCACTGAAATCTTAGTCCTTTGTGTTGATCAAGAGCATTCTTTGTGAAGTCTTATATTCTGGACCTAAACATTGTCTAATGGGTAAGGAAGCTGTCAATCATGTGTTAGAGGTTTCCTAAAAAGAAATCAAATTATGGTCCATTTGCAAATGTCATGATGAAGTGGTACCAACAAGAAGAGGTTCATTGACCATTCAAATTGGCATATAAAGAATTATGTGGCTTTCCTGCTAATCAAAGATAAAGCTGCTTATACGGAACCTGAGACCACCCAGTCTGTAGTGAATGTTAGTGTTTACATGACATGTTGGAAACAAGCTAAGCAATTACAGAGGCCCACTCTAACTAGATCCTAACAGGCAAAATGCCCTCTGCTCCAAATGTTAATAGCTTTGACCTTCATTGGTTTTTAATCTTATTCTGTCTGGCAGAGTAAATGAACTCTAGGTTATACTGTACAGCAGAGTTCTTTTTTTGTTTTTCATTCTGTTTTATTTCCAACCGCCTCCTTGATTTTGTGGGGGCAATTGAAAGTCTGTTTTTGTTTTTTTTTTTTTTTTAAGTTGAGTATATCACTGAATGTATGCACTGAAAGCCTGCTGATTGACGGTGCTGGAACAAAAGGCAGATTCAGGTTGCCACTGATAAGGAGCAAAGTCATCCATGCTGTGTTTACAAAGTAGGCAAAGAGGGTGAAAAATTAGTGATAAAACAGCTAATCTTATTGTTTTGCTGGATGAGAGAATGGCACTTTGGTGCTTGCATTAAGAGGAGCTGGCTTGTTTTCCTGCTTTCTCCCCTCTATGTTTTGGCAGCAATGCAATTTCCAGAATCCCCAAAGTGTTATAGATTATAAAGGACAAAGGAATGCTGGAAGGGTTTCCCACTGTTGAGCCAGGGACAAGCTGCAGTGGAGATTGCTTGTTTATTTTATGTACCCATGACCCACATGACACAAACTACTGATGGTCTCCATTTGGTGTTTCTAAAAACAAAAGATAAATATTTGGGATGTGGACTAATTCATCATTGTTTAATTTTCTAACACACTTAAATACTTGTGTGTTAAGAATAAAGTATGAAGTCCTTTTATAACAACTTTTAACTGGGAGAAAGTCCTGGCATTGACGATACGATCTCTGAGTAGCGGGTTAAGTAGTTATTGATTTTCATCTTTCTCTCTCTCTCTCTCTCTCTCTCTCTCTCTCTTCTTCTTCTTCTTCTCCCTCCCTCCCTCTCTCTCTCTTTCTCTCTCTACCTCCCACTCTGCTCTCTCTCTTCCTTTTTTTCTTGGTGCCATAATTGGGGGCTCAAACTCAGAACCTGGGCACTGTACCTTAGCTTTTTCACTCAAGGTTGGTGCTCTACCACTGGTGCCACAACTGCACTAATGGCATTTTTGCGGATGATTAGAAATGAGTCTCACAAAGTTTCCTTCCTAGACTGGCTTTGAACCACAATACTCAGATCTCAGCCTCCTGAATAGCTAGGATTACAGACACGAGCCACTGGCACCTGTGTTCTTTAGTGCATGGCTGCTGAGGTCTGAGCCTAATAGGGATAAGAGAATATAGTAGGTAGAGTGACTCTTGGGCAAATTCAGATTGGTAGAGTGATGTTTACATGTGAAATACTCTGGCTATAATGTTATCACTACGCAACTATATATTTATTTATTTATTTATTATTTTTATATATTTGTATTGTAAAAATGCTGTACAGAGGGGTTACAGTTAACATGAGTAAGGTAATAAGTACATTTCCTACCAGCATTGTTACCTCCTCTTTTGTTTTTCCCCTACCATCCCTTCCCTCTCCACCTTCCCAATTCCTTCCTCCCTGCCCCAAGTTGTAAAGTTCCTTTCAACATAGTGTCTTGTACATCGAATTGTTACAATGGGTCAACCTGTATCCTTATTTCAGCATTTTGTTATTTTCCTTCCTCTCCCCAAATTAGAAAAATGTATATACAAGATGCAGGGCACCCACCCAAATACAGTGAAAACAGGGGTTATACCATGGGAGAAGCACATACAAAAGAAGCAAAAAAATCACATAGTATATTTTAAACATGTTAAAAACAATAGCAAGAAAGAAAAAAAACAGTTGTATACCTATCTTGGGGTTTATTTCACTTAACATCATCTTATATGGTCATATGTACATAGCTTTTGACCTCTTCTGCTTGTCCTAGACTTATTCTAGTTATTACAAATAAGGGAAACCATGGGAACTATGTTTCTTTCGGTCTGGCTTACTTCACTTAATATAATTTTTTCCAAGTCTTTCCATTCCCTAACAAACGGGGCAATGTCATTCTTTCTGATAGAGGCATAGAACTCATTTGTATAAACATACCACATTTTCTTGATTCATTCATCTACTGAGGGGCATCTGGGTTGGTTCCATCTCTTAGCTAAGGTAAATAATGCTGCAATACTCAACTATTTGAGCAGTAATGGGTGATGTTTTAACCAAAGTCATGCATTCCTGGTTTTAGTCCCCTACTATATTTAGTAAGCACATTTAATAAGCAGGACAAACCTACAATGGTAATGACCTAGTGTTTATTCCAAGTCCTATGAATCATCTACTCATTTGTTCATTCAAACCTCAAATATGCCCAGTACTAAGACTTCTGAAGGGAACAAAGTTGATCAAACTCCAAGGAAGGGTTTCCATCTTGTAGGAAAGACAGTGAAGGAATAAATACCATATGATATAATAAAGTTTTGACTCAGGGTACTTACTGAACCAGCTTATGTGGTCCAGGAAGGCTTCCAAATAGAGGGTAGTTAATTATGTCTTTTTATCCAAAGTTCCCCCTCCCATTTAAACACGAGTCTTTAAGTAGTTGTACAATTCAATGCGTCTGTTTATGAGTTCAATGCATTTTGATCAATGTCACCCCTTCCATTGTTTTCCTACATCTGTCACCATCCCATTATGCCCTTAAATTACCTGGTTCATTTTCATATATGTACAATGACTATCATGATTAGTTTTCTCCATTCATCTCCCACATTCTCTTTGACCTTAACAGCCTCTGACAAAACATATTTCAGTACCCTTGTATTCATTTGGTTAAACTGTAAGTTATTAGCATCAACCAATTGTACAAGGAGGTTTCATTTTGACATGTCCATATATACAGACAATGTACTTAATTAGGCCCACCCTCACCCACCCATTCCATGCCCCTAACTAATTATATCTTGAACAGTGTGTGGGAGTGAGCTAAGAGATGACCAGCAGTTCAACCAGAACCCTGCTTCTCAAACTATCATTCATGTATATGCCAGAGGAGCTTTAAAACCAATAGAGTTTATTCTTTACTTATGAGTAACATTATGACAAACATTTATTGCACACCTAGTCTGTGCTTGGCATTGCAAGAGACAGTAAGGATAGATAAATAAGAGGATCTTAAATCTCTTTGCAAACTGTCAATTCTGGTGAAGTAAATCTCAAATCAAATACGTATAAATTATTGGATAGAATGTAGAAATGTATTCCACCAAGCATGAATATTTCATACCAATTTTGTGCTTGCAAAGGCAGTATTTTGGCAATGCTCCTGGGCTCTAGTTGAATGCGTTCATCTTCTAGAATCAGGAGTCCTGGGTCAAAAGATTTGGAAGCCTGCTAGTGAAAACCGAGCAGGCTGCAGGGTTGGGGAGGTAGGTAGGCACATAGCAACTCTAAGTTTGCTTTTACTATTAAAGGGGATAGAGCTCTGTAAGAGGATTAAAAGCAGAAAAGGCATGATTGGTTCAGAGTTTTAGAAGGATCAATCTGATGGCAAATATCTGTAAGTATGTGGGAGATCACACTTTAAAAATAGGGTCCTCATAACTGTTTTTTATTTTCTCTTCCTGTTTTGAGTCATTTGATGGTTTCCATCAAGGTACAAACAGCTAAGAGTCTGAAATGAATACCTTTGCAAACACATAGTGCGTGGGCAAGATTTACTATGTGACATTTCTCTTAGAGTTGAGGTCACCATAAGTTGGGACTTCTTTATTTATACTTTGATTTAGCTTTTCTTTCAAGACTCTCAAAAGGTTTCACATATACTAGATGGACTATTTTTCAGAGAAAGATTGTTTTGTTGCAGGTAGCTGATACTCATTCAAACTAGCTTGAGTTGCAAAGGGAATTATATGGAGTGATTACAAGGCAAGGAATGTACCTAGCCCTTAGGATGACTGATTCCAGGATTCAGACACCAAGAGAATGATTGTCTTCTGTGTCTCTCTGGTGCATATTGGAGATTAGCTTCATTTTATTTGGTCTCTGCAGTAAGTTTTTGCCTTGTTTGTTTCTCTCACGAGCATGCATGTAAACTACCCACACAAACCAAGGCCCTTTTAGGTTAAGTACCAGT
Source organism: Dipodomys ordii (assembly GCF_000151885.1). Taxonomy (NCBI): domain Eukaryota; kingdom Metazoa; phylum Chordata; class Mammalia; order Rodentia; family Heteromyidae; genus Dipodomys; species Dipodomys ordii. The sequence continues at coordinate 15,293,003 of NW_012267248.1, read as the reverse complement.
ACTGACTAAACAATTCCCGATTTTCAGGAGGTAGAATTGGATTGTTCTGCTTCAGTGAGGTGTCCTCTTCTGATGCAGGTAGCTGTGATTAGAAGGAGATCCTGTATCACATTGCCCATTAATCAGGGCTAGAAAAGCAGGCTCTGACTCTTAAGTGGGCATAGAGATACCTTATTAAAATATAGGCTGGAGAGAGGCATGGTGGCTCATATTTTTTATCCTATTGATTCAGGAGGCTGAGGATGATGATTTGAAGTCAGCCTGAGGGAAAATATTGTTTGCGACCCCATTGCAATTAGCCAGGAAAGAAATAGCTGGATGAAGCTGGATGAAAGTGTGTCTCAAGTGGTAGAACATCAAGCATGAGCAATAAAGCCCAGTGAGGGTTCAAGTCCTAAATTCAAGCTCCAGTAGTGCCTTCCAAGCCCTTACCCACCAGAGAAAACAAGTTGCTCAGGGTGCAATAAGCAGATGTAAGAATGACTAAATTCTCTAACTTCCACACAGGAAATCTGACAAATACCCACTATCAATGGGCAAGTTTTCCACAGGAGGAAAAGCACCAATTCCTATCTTAGGTTTTCTATTTTACTTGAATATTTTATAAGGAGAAAGTTACTGTATGAGTAATAATTCTTCAAGTAGCAGTGTTAGAAACTGAAATCATATTGCTAACAAACAAGGTATTTGCCCGATTCACATGAAATATTTAGACAATATGTGGGTTTCAGGTCTATCTCCATCCAGCTGCCCTGATAACTAGACAGATATCTGCTTGGCCACTTTTAAGTGCTGCTAAGATTTTTGAGTTTCTGTTGTAGATTAGCTTTCTAGAAAGTGGTGGGAAATGACTACATACTCAAGCCTGACTTACATCTTGCTTCAAACATTGGTAAAGGCTGGAAATATGGCTGTTACTATTTTTAAGACAAATTGCTTTATTCTTATTTTCTCACCATTGAGCTGAATTTGAGTGATAAGAGTAATTTCTGACTTGAACTTGTATGTTTATCTTGTGAGACCAGTTCTTATCAGGCTGGCCTGGATTCACTTTGTAGTCAAGGCTAGCCTTGAACTTACAATCCTCCTACCTCAGCCTCTGAAGTGCTGGGATTAAAAGTATATACCACCATAATTGGCTTGACTGAATTTTCTAAGAATTCATTTTATTATTGGGAACATTATTGGTAGGATAGCAATGAACAAAATGGTATTGAAGACTATAGAATGCAAGACATTATAGTAATTTAAAATAGTTACAAAGACATTAGTTCAAGGTAGCTTCATTTCTTTATTTATGCTAACCATAGCAGCTAAACTGACTTTTTATTGATTTTTTAAAAAAATCTTGTCTTGATTTTTCTTACTTCTGAGTCCCCAGTTATGAAAATTCATAGTCAGCAGCTGTCAGAAGTTTTCAAATATAACACTTATATCTGCATACTGCATACTGTTTAGAGACTGGAATTTGTATTCTCCACTTGCATTTTAGAAAGATTACCTTACTATTGTGAAAGTAAATTGAAGCGCATTGATTTTATCAGATAGGGCAGATAGGAGAGTAAGTTAGAATTGACAGTTGTCTGATTGAGAGGTGTCAGAGAGAGAAGGCTGAGATAGACCATCAAGATAGAAGTCCAGAGACTGGAGATGGGAGGGTGATACAGCCCAATGAAACACATTTTCTTACTAATTTGGGGCAATGTTTTAATGGCATATTGCTGCTTTCTACATTTCTGTTATTGGTAAAACTATACCACATTTGGGTTAACTAATACTAATATGCAATTAGCTTTAGGAGTCAGACAGGAGAACTCAGCTTCATCTAGTTTTGTTGAAGGAAATAAGAAGGTCAGAAGGGGAATAGGAATTATTCACTCCTGATGAAAAGCAAGGCAACAGAACACAGTTTCAGTGAGCGGTGCCTATGGCGACAGAAGCCAGGACTGTGGAAGGTGATTTGATGCGGAGTCCAGGGTCTGGAAAGGAGAGGGCACTCCGTTCTGAGGACGATTTACTGCCCTCTCTCATGGCCATGGCCTAGGAACATGGGCCCTTTTGTTTTCCTTTGCTTTTCCAGGTGGTAAATTGTCACAACAGCTCTGTGCTTTTGGGCTAGTTTTCTTTACTGCAGTCAAAATGACTTTATTGCAGATGTGAGGATAGCCCAATCACAAGCTACATACAAAATAGGTAAATACGGTTTTAGAATACAAAAACCTATTCCTAGAGGTTCCTGGAGACGCTTTTCACTGAGCTGCATAGGACTGAGTTTTCCTCCTCCAAACTCCTTAGTTTATCACCTGGATTTATTTACCCTGAAATCAGATCCTTATTTTTTTTATTCATCTGTCCTACTCCTCTCAGGAAAAGTGATTAATTGTATTCTGTTATACAAATGGCAAGTTTTGAGTCTTCTAAGAAGTAAAGGATATATTTTTTCATTTAATAAAAATATGTAAGACGAATGAAGTCACACTTAGCCAAGCTATTGTGGCTGCCCTATGCATTTCCCTTACTCTTGTATCTATTCAGATTCCTAGGATAAAAGGATAAGTGGAGAGAAATGTGTAAGATAGAATTTGTTAAACAATGTCTGTGTTGCTCTGCTACTTTTCCTTTATACTTTAATTTTTAAACATTTCTTTCTTTTCCCTGTGTTTTTGGTGTCCTAATACAAGGAAATAACGAAAAAATAAATGTTGGAGAAAGATCAGGAGTAGGGGTAAGAATAAGCCCCACAAGGAGTCTAGCCTACCTATATTTAAGAAACTGAAGATTATTTTGGATTAATATTTTCATTGTTTGGGATGCAAATAATTTCACATGTTGAAAACATTGACAATTCTTGGCAGTTTAGTACTGATCACTCGATTTGACTTTGCTCTACAAATGAGAACCAGGTTCTTTAAAGGAGAGTAAGGATATCCTAAGATGCCAGGCGGTGTGATGCTAAGCTTCTTATTTCTTTTGGTGTGTGCTGGGACTTGAGCAGAGAATTCAGGATTATGTAACAGTGAGTTCATGTATTGTTTAGGAAATGTGTAAAATAGGGTTCATTTGTTAAAAGTAATGTTAAAACATCTGAGACAAGCTGTAAGAAGGGAACAGATAAAAAAGATCCAGGAAAACTTTGAATTACTAATAGAGTCTATATACTAGGTTTGAAAAATAGCACTAGCCAATCCCAAAAATGTGGATTGGCAAAAACCAATCCACATTTCAGGTTAAATGTAATCACTAGAAAGAATAAATTCTTGCTCTATTAAATGTCTTTATTGAGTATCTATAATGAGTCAGGCACTTGAATTGCAGAGAATGAAAAGATTCTTGTGCAGCTTATATTTCAGTTGGGAAGCAGATACTAAACTAAGAAACCCATAGATGTGTGTCTTCCTGAACAGTGATTACTACTAAGAACAATGAAACAAGTTCTGAAAGGAAATACAGTAACACATCAGCACAGTAGGGAAAGTGAGGGATTCTTGCCTGGGTTGAACCATGTTACACTATGGGGAACCAGTAAAGCACAAAGAGGGAAAAGCAGCTGCAGAATGTATGCTGGGAGCAAGGAGAAAAAAGTGTGGCCAAAGCAGAGTGAGTGAAAGGGACAATGAAAATAAGAATCTAATTGTGCTCCTCTGAGCTTAGTTTCTCCCTTTAAGAGAGGAAAGTAATCAACTAACTGAGCTTCAAACTCGTGCCCATTTCTTAGCTGAATCAGAAAGAGAAACATGAGTTTGCAGGACTTTCTTAGAGATCTTTAGTGTCTTGTGGGAATTCTGGGTAAGGTAATTCACCTTAACTCCCAAAGGGGCAGAGGTAAAATTTCCAAAAGGGAAGTGAAAATTTAATTAGGATGAAGGCCCAATGGCAGGAGTTGAACAACAAATGTCCTAGCTACTTAGTAGAAGTGACTTTAAGGTCGGTCTCCGTGGTTGGATTGATTGAGTGGTGAAGCACAAAGAGGGAAGTCAAAAGGGGCAAGAATAAAGGGCTGAAAAAGGGGTGAGGTGCTCTGCGATGGGCCTTCCCTATCCCATAGCTTTTCCTGCTTTCCATTCTCCCTTACCAGCCTGCAATTACTCAGACTGGTCACAAAGAACAGAGGCAATCCTTGTGGAGGAAATTTATTACCAAGGTTATATGGAATTGGAAATGAAGAGTAACATTGGCGATTGATTGCTCCCAGCTGAACATCTAAGAGAACTGACATGGTTTGGAGAAGCAATAGCAACTTCATTACTGCCTCATTCTTCAGTCAACTGCTTCCTGTATCTTCTGCTGGAACTACCTGTTTCTATCCCATCTCTCAGTCCCATCAGATCCATTTGGTTCTCCTTTTTCTTCTGCTGGAATGATCTGCTTCTACCCTATCCCTCACTTCGATTTGACCTATTTGGCTCTTGGAAGATTTTGCACACAAATACTTAAACTCGTGTGCCCTGTGCCCTGCTTGAGTTCCTGAGCTCCTCTAGATGTTTAACATTCAAATTCCCTGAAAGAAGATTTGACAGGGTAGATTGGATGCATTGTTTAGGATAGTCTTGTTGCTGTGCAAATTTCTCATGCTAGGCAATGTCACATGCTGTTGGTACACCATGTAGGGCTATCTTTGATTTAGACGTTAAAAAACTCCTGGTTTAGGATTATAGAAAGAATGTTGGGAGCCTCTGAAAGGATCATACTGAAGGATTGGATCTACTTTGCTCAGAAGTTGGTGAATGTGGCTGGTGCTTAGAATTTCTTAGATTTTTTTTCTAGTTCTAAAACAATACTGACCTAAACATTTAGCATGTGTGACAAGTATTTAAAATAATTTCAGTCTCCAGGAGAGAGCAACCACATGAAAGAATTATTATCCCTATTTTTGGTTCCAAAATCATGTAGCCAGTAGATAAATGAACTAGAATTTAAATCCAGTCAACGTTTTCTTCTGTGGTATTAATAATAGTTCCTCTAGTTCATAGAACTTTGAGTAAATGAAAAACTTTCTGTAAGGAAACTACAGGTCAAGATAGTTTTTGGTGGACCATGAGGCACATATGACTCATCCATCTATTAACGAATCCATAAATAATTTTGAGTTGGATACTGTTTGTAAGGAATGAAAAGAACAAATGGTGAGTAGAAATGATCTCACTAGTTATGAATCTAAAGGGTTCGGTATAAAATATTTCTAACTGTGCTGTTTTATAATCAGAATATCTGAGTGTTAACTATGAAAATCTGGAAAATACTCCCTTTTAATGAAAAACGAAGGAAAAAGAGAGAACAATCTTATGGGGGAAAATGTTCAATTTAAATATTCCATGTAAGTGGTAACAATGTTATTTTTTTCCTAGAGTTCATGGAAAACTGTGGTCCCAGAACATTTCCTCCAAGGTAACAAGAGCCTTTTCTGTGGAGCCAAAGGAGTAAATGCTAGAGAAATAAGTGTTCTTTTAAAATGACACCATGTGCTTTGAGAAGGGGTTGTTGATGAGAACAAACATTTTCTATGCTCCAAATTGTAGATGCTTTTGTCTTTTACTGAAAATACTTTTTTTTTTAAAGCAAAAGGAATCATTATTAACAAGAGATAAGGTATCATCATTAGATAGGTGTAAATTCACAGGTGCCCAACTAGAGAAAGCCACTTTAGCTGAAGGGAACTTCCTTTGTATTCTCCTTTGTTAGTGAACAGAAACCAAAAGAAATAGGAGCCTGGAGCTGGTGCTTCCTGAATGAGTCTGTTGTAATAAGTTTTCAAAATAACCTTTACCATTATTTTTCAACAGGCTTCACTTCTTGAAATGGCATAGAAAATTTCTGTATATACATGTGGTTTACGTGGCCAAATTGAAGCAGTTTGGAGAAAGGAGTTGTTCATAGATAGGTTGCTGTTAACAGATAGATCGTTACATTCTGACACAGTGTACTCATGTAGGAAGTGCCCACAACAGCTGGTCTCATGTCCCTTGACTCACTGCTCCACCATGTGAAAGCTGCCTTTTCTCCTGTTCTATGGCTGGGTTGGAGACCATTCAATGTGATTTTGATCACTAGTTACTTGTCTTACTTTTACATCTATGAGCCTTTGCCATCTTTATGGAAGTAGTCAAGAAGATAAATATGTCTAACAAGAATCAGCTTAAGGACATGATGAAAAGGAAATCAACAATGAATTCTCATCTGGAAGTTATAAATTCTACCTTTCTCCTGATGGGCTAAAATAACAATTACAGAAAACACAATGATGATTATAATGGAAAAAAAACCCAACTTGCTGAATTTTTGAGAAAAACAGGAAGGTAAGGTTAAAAAGAGCAATAGAGGGGACAGGTTGAACACATTATATTATATGCATTAGAGAAAGAACACAGTGAAATTCCTTCCTACAATTAATATGTGTGGAAAAAGGAACAGAAGTTCTAGAAGGAAGAGAATCACAACTTGAAGAAACTGTGCATTTCCTTCAGCCAAGGAATATACCATTAGAAATGTCTTTCACAGCCATAGCACCAAGGCCCTGAGTTCAAGCCCCACTACCGACCAGAAAAATGTCTATCAATTTTATTTTGCAGGTCATAGTTGGTTCTTAAAGAATTTTTCTTCCTTATGAATGCTATCACCTACTTATCTTTTGGGGGTTGCTGTGTGAGTTAGTTAAAGGATACCATGAATATAAGATGAAGAAGAAAGATCCATAACTCATAAGGGAAAAAACCCTGAGTTCTGGCTCATGCTGTCTTTAAGTCACTAGAGAGAAAGAAATGACAGATCTGTTTGCCTTTGCCCATGCAGTTCCCTGAAACTGAGTGACACCTTAATTGGTTCGACTGGGGACAGAGGGTATGTTTTGTTCTTCTCTCTCTGTCTCCAGCTAACATGGAAAACACTCACTTTTTGTTGGAAGATTATGAAGCAAAGCTGGATCTCAGTAATCTTCTGAATGGTGATATGGAGTTTGGACAGATACTGAGGACTTCCTTCAAGAGATGTACGGGATGGGGCTGGGCAGACATGCAGCTGGTGCCCTGGTGCTTGATGTTTGAGGCCTTTAGCTAATACTCTGCCAGAGGAAGTAGGATTTTCTGATTAATTTCTTAGGCATGTGAGAAATGCTTTTCATCATGTAGGTTATAATATTAACCCCAGCATAAAAGACCTTTGTGTGTCTTCTGGGTCAGGAATCAGAGAGGCTTAGCATTCTCAAATCCCTCGTGATGGCAAACAAGGTGGATTTCAAAATTAATACCCATAATTTTCTAAGACCAAGTAACCTCATTCTGTTGCTTCAGAAAAAGTTCTTATCATTGAAAAAAAAAGTTCTTATCATTATGTGTGGCAGCTGATTTTTTTCTTTGAGGCCAAATCATTAGTCATACCAGAGAAATAGCATTTTTTCTAAGAATATAACGTATTCTTTTCTCCTATTTAAGTTGATATTTAAGTCATATTTAAGTTGATAAGGAGATAAATGAAATAAAAAAGAGATGGCATACTTCACCTTGCCTTATCTCTATCTTATTATTTATGCAGATAAATTCATAGAATATTTTTGATAAAGACACAATGTCCTAGAGACATTATTCTATTTGCTATTCTATTTGCATCACTGTATTATTGGGACTGCTTTCAATGGAAAATAGCCCGACTCTCCCAACTTGCAAGGTTTTAAATATATATAGGAGCTGTTCTCCCAACATCCAGAGTTCCACTGCAAGGAATCACAGCATGATTAGCTCCCTTGGTATCCTCTTGAACAAAATGTCAATTCAGAAATTTCAAGTATTTCCTAATGACAAGGGCCCAACTGTCCCATAAAACAAGAAAAGTGATGTTTGTTGTCTATTTCAAGAACTGGAAATGAAAATCTTAATGATACAGGAAATACTCTTCAAAGGCCAAGAAGTCTTCGTGCAAGATGAGAGGATCAATCAGTTTTAAATATGAGTTTACTAAGAGTAAGAGGCGGGATGTTGCCAATGTGGATATGTATTTCAAAAGGAAGGAATAAAACCCAAAATAGTGTTAATTTTACCTTGAAGTATATAATGAAACTCCTTAAGTACTCAGACTTTAACATCCCTCTCCTAAAATGACCAAAATTTCCATTTTTGAGCATTTATCTTTCCGCTTTTTTTTTCATTCCCTCAAGCCTTAACAGAATTTTAAAAGAGCAGCTAATAAATGGAGTATACTTCACTTTCATGTAATGGATTGAATCAGAAGGGAACTGATAAGATGATATTGGAAAAGCAGGTAGGGGGTTGAAAAGCTGCAAAAGTGCTAAGCTGTATGGGTTCAATTGATTCCTGGTGTTCAGACTTGCAGTCCCAGGGTTACTCCTGCTAATGGGAGGAAAGAGCTCCTTCTCTATTAGGATTACAAGCTCTTCCCCAGGGACTGGTCACAGGCAGGGCCAGAGGTGATGAGCAAGGGAGATAAGGCCAATTAAGAATTCAGACTGGAGAAGCAGGAAACTGAAGCCAAACGGGAAGATGGAAAAAGGAGATGATGGGTCCCTGTAAGTATTCATGGTAGAATACAAATATAAGTTTTAAACCCACACTAACGAAACACATTTTAGTGAAGGACAGGATCAAAGGAGGCTTCTAAAGGCAAGACACAGAGAAAGCATAACTGAGTAAAAGCTTATGGTGTTAAAACCTCAGGAACTGGCGTATTATCCTCTCTGTATTCGTAGCCACACTTTGGGATATTAGAAATTTTAGTGGTGCACTTGAGGGAATTGAAAAGCTCAAAAGAAAACTAAGCAGTTCAGCAATAATTTCAACACAATCATGGCTACAATGTAACTATAATAGCACAGTGTCCATAACAAGAGCTCAGGACTGAGCTGTAGGGGCTGTGGTGAGGAGTCAGAGAGGCGGAGGTCCAGAAACTGGCTTTGTGATATTAGGCTAAGTTTAATTTCATTTCCTTCAAACATGTGGTGTGATGTGTACTTTAATGATGCTAATCATTCTGCATCTGTAAGTGGGAAGAGAGGAGCAACTTCAGAGGATGTGATACAAAGTGACAGCCTATGACACTTGAAGCTCATTGCCTTCCTGTCCTCATTTCCTTCCAAACTTGACACATTCACCAGCATAGGGGCAGTAGCCCCCACGGAACTACTGTGTTCTCCAAAGGCCAGATATTTGCCTGGTTTGTGTCCTAATGGAAAGAAAGGGAAACTGTTCGCGAGATAGGGACAGAAGACAGTGGACATAACACATGGCTGACAACATCATGGCATTTCTTGTTCCCATAGTACATCGGGTTCCTCCTCAAAAAGGCACTGCTTTTTCCCATAATACCCTGGGTTGCATCTCAAAACCCAGCATCAGTAGAGAAGTAAAGGCCTGGTGCACAATTAGGCATGACTGATTGGATTTATTCTTATTCCTGCCATGAGAGAGGTGGGGGAACTGACAAAGAGAACCTGGGCAGGGGGGAAGTACAAAAGCCATCAAGCAATTAGCACAAAGCTCTCATAAGGAAGGGCACCCAGGTGAAGAGATATGGAGGAGCCCCCATGCTATTAACAAGAAGGCTGCAAAGGGGAATCTACTCTCTGTTAGGTTTTTAAAAAGAGGTAGCCGAGTAAGAACAGCAGCACGCACGCGGTATTCAGTAAGGGGTAGGTTTATTCAGTAGACCTGCTGGGACCAGGCAAGGTTGGCACTCCACGTGGCTGGGAAAGGCCTGGGAATGAGAGAGAGCCAGGAAAGAGAGGAAAGAGAGAGGAAAGAACTAGAGCAGAGAGAGAGAGAGAGCAGAGAGAGCTAGAAAAGAGCAGCGAGAGAGGGCCTGGGCCGGCGCTAGGCCTTATCTAGGGTATGGGAGGAGAAAGGTGTGGCCACATCAAATTCAGATGTGACCTCAGGAGATGCAGATGTGACCTCTTCCAGGTGTCCCAGTTGCCTAGGTAACGCAGGTACTGGGTGGAGACTTTGCTGCAAGGGTGGAGTCTGCTGGCCATCCAGGAGCGGACCTTACACTCTCCTTTTGCTTTCAGTAAACTTACTACTTTACTACACATCACTACTCCTCTGCCTCTTAATCCATTACTGTGGGGAAGCCAAACCTGTACCCCAACACAGCATCAGCCATGAGATCTTCCTTGGGCAAAGGGTGTTACTTGGCCTTATAGATGCTAATGGTTTTGCTTTTATCAATCCTAGGATCCATTCAGCACAATGTTATGTCCAGTATCAGTTATAATAGTAAATTTTTATCTACTACTCCAGTAGAAAGACCAATCAAGGCTTACCTAAAAAACAAGATTAATTATTATACCAAAATATACTCCTATACTACTGTATACTAAAGTTCCCTCAATGATCATTTAAGAATGTTCCTTTTAAACAACAAAAGACCTAGAATAACCAAAACAATTCTAGGTAAAAAAGACAACATGGGAGGGATCTTGATGCCGGACTTCAAACTCTACTATAGAGCCATAATAACAAAGACAGCGTGGTACTGACACAAAAACAGACCCGAAGACCAATGGAATAGAATAAAAGATCCAGAAGTAAAACCACGTGCCTACAGTCAGCTGATATTTGACAAAGGAGCCAAAGACATACAGCGGAAGAAACACAGCCTCTTCAACTACTGGTTCTGGGAAAACTGGGTGGCCACATGCAGAAGACTCAAAGTGGACCTCAGCCTATCACCATGCACTAACATCAACTCAAAATGGATTAAAGACTTTAACATCAAACCTGAATCTCTGAAACTACTGCTGGACAGAGTAGGAGAGACACTTGAACTTATAGGCACAGATAGGAACTTCCTGAACAGAGTCCCAGGGTCACAACAAATTGGAGAGAGACTTGACAAATGGGACTACCTTAAAATAAAAAGTTTCTGCACAGCTAAAGACATAGCTACCAACCTGAAAGACAACCAACTAACTGGGAAAAATATTTACCAGCAATATATCAGACAAGGGATTAATATCCAGTATATACAGGGAGCTCAAGAAACTAATCCCTCCCAAACGTAACAAACCAATTACTAAATGGGCAAGGGAGCTAAAAAGAGACTTCTCAGAAGAAGAGAAAAAATGGAAAAGAAACACATGAGGAAATGAGGGATGCCTGGTTGTGAAGGAAATGCAAAGAAAGACAACCCTGAGATACCACCTTACTCCAGTCAGAATGGTCCACATCCTAAAGTCAGCCAACAACAAATGCTGGAGGGGAGGTGGAGAAAGAGGAACCCTATTACCCTTCTGGTGGGAATGTACACTTATACAACTACTTTGGAAAGCAATCTGGAAGGTCCTCAGAAAGCTAAATATTGACTCCCTTATGACCCAGTCATACCAATTCTAGGCATCTATCCTAAACAACAGAAACCAGTATACAAGGACACATGCACCTCCATGTTTATTGCAGCACCGTTCACAATAGCCAGGATATGGAGACAACCCAGATGTCCCACTACAGATAAATGGATCCAAAAATTGTGGTATCTATACACAATGGAATATTATGCAGCCATTAGACAGGACAAAATAATGGCATTTGCAGGGAAATGGATGGAGCTAGAAGAAATCATGTTGAGTGAGGTAAGCCAAGAGCAAAGAGACAAATGGCATATGGTCTCCCTGATAAGTGGATGTTAAATCCAAAATGTAAGGTGATACGACAAAATTAACAAGACTTAAGAAGCAAAGGACTTCCACTCATCAAGTTGAATCACTATTAAATAACCCCTTGCTGCTGATTACATATATGGTGTATATGTGCACACCGGAGGGAAACCAGGAGGAAGACACAGAACTAGAGGGAATCAGGGAACCCATCAGCTGCACTGGACATTGATCAAAATGACAATGGCAGCGATGGGAGGGAGGGACAGAGTGGGAAAGAGGAAACAGCTGATGCTATGCAAAACAAAAGAAATGTACATACCACCCAATGTGGAAGAAATAACTGTATTGCAAAGCTCATAGAACTCATAAATGCTATAGACCATGATAGACAATTTACTCCATGAAAGTTAGAATGTGTTTGTGACTTTAACTAAGCATCACTATCCCAAAATACTGTGAAATTTGGGAAATTATGTAACCACTTAATCACAATAAAGAATTTGGGGGAAAAAATGAATGTTCCTTTTAGGGAAAAGATAAAAGATTTGATTGTTCCTCAAATAGAGGCTTCCCTTGTACCATAAGCCATGTGTTTATGAATCACTTACTTGTTCTTTCTCCAAGGTGATCCCTTCCAAGGTGAATCCTTGAAGTAAAACACTACACATAATGTTTTCCTTTCTTTTCTTTTTTTTTGGTTGGTGGTAGGGCTTGGACTCTGGGCTTGGGCGCTGTCCCTGCACTCTTCAGCTCAAGGTGAGCACTTGAGCCATAGCACCACTTCCGGTTTTCTAGTGGTTTATTGGAGATAAGAGTTGCACTGACTTTCCTGCCCTGGCTGGCTTTGAACCACAATCCTCAGATCTCAGTTTCCTGAGTAGCTAGGATTAAAGGTGTGAGCCATTGGCATCTGGCTCAGTTTTCTTTTCTTGAAAACAACTTTGAGGGAGGTAATATTGTGTTGAAAAATGATTTTACAGATGAGGAAAACAACAATGAGGAAGACGAACTACTTTAATTCCAAGTCTTTCTGGCTTCAGTGTTTCATCTCTAACTCGATGGTCCTTCGTCATCAGCCCACATCAGAACCCCCTTCTTAGAACTCCTTCAACCAGATGGTTGCCCCTGCACCACACATTTTCCTTCTGGCAGAAGCTTCTAGCTAGAGGCTTGAGAATTTGCATTTCTAAGTTTCTCAAGAGACTGAAGTTGCTGGTCTTGGGATCACACTTTGAGAAACATTACTGTAATACCTCCGCCAATCCTCCTTGAGTTTTCTCCTAAACCACATGAAAATACACATGTGTACTCTTAAGATGAAAACCTAACACATTTAGGGGAAATTGGAAATAACTCTTCAACAGGAAAACTGAGATAACCTAGTTCTAAATGAGATGCAGGTACAGAGTGAATGCTGCTAGATGATTTCTCCAGCAGCCGAAGGTATTTTGTGGTGAGCTTTGTATTTCTCACTATGCCCCGGGCATGTAACTTTGGTACTCCCTTCCCTAACTCTGTGATTTATTGTTGTCATTTGGAATAAAATACATCCATGCATAGTAAAACAAAGCAAGAATGACTGCCTGGAAATGCTTGTGGTTTGTCAATGGTAACGCCTTTGGTATAATGTTTGTTTGTTTCTGAGGTTTAGAAAATTGACTTAGAAAGCCTTGGGGCAGGAGGCGCCACTTAATTAAAATATTTTAAATCAAACCAGAGGAACTTCAGTTTATAAAGCCTGAGGGTAGACCCAGCAATTGTAAGAAACTCAAATGGAATAGGATAAATATCATAATAAAGGGTATAACTTTTTTTGTTATTATTTCTGTTTTCTTGGTTGAAATAATTAGGCGACAGAAATAGTAGCTGAAAACCTTTAGTTAACTATTAGAATTCTGAGGCAGTCATTAGTCGCCATACAACTGGCTTTGTGTTTCCAATGCATGGACCCTGTATCATTGGAGGTTGTGTTCTCAAGATGTGATGTGAAGGAAGGATTTTGTTTCAAAATAACTTTAGGAAGTTTCCCATTTGCTTAGGTAGGGCTCTTAGAAGCTCTGCAACAAAAGCATCCACTTAACCTTGTTTAAACCACCATTTCTATCTTTTAAAATTTGGTCAGTGTTTTGATGAAATAGTTTCCCCGTTCCTCCCTTCCCAAGTAATACCCTTGCATCACCTATGGGAATCAAAAACAACAACAACAACAACAATGCAAAAACACTTGAGCCAACATAGGGGTGTGTGTGTGTGTGTGTGTGTGTGTGTGTGTGTGTGTGTGTGTATAGGTTGTAAATGTATAATGTTTTAGCTATTATAGTGTATATTGTGAAGCCTTACCCCTCCCCCACACCCTTGCATCCTGCTGTTTGCTGTATCTCTTGTTTTCTCATTGCTGAAATCAGGGTCCCCAGGGACTTAGATGATGAGTGATAACTGGAACAAGTGAGAGGTGCTTGGGTTGTCTTCTGGGCTTATCAGTCGGTAGACTTCAATAAAGCCATAGGCAGGTAGCCTAACTGAAAGGAAGGTCAGTTGGAACCAAAGAAAGTTGGAAAATTAATTTCACTATCTACAATAAATCCCTCTATTTCTTCAGTTCAGCCTGGGAAAGGTCCTTGGGGTGGTCTATTCTGTTGATTAGACAAGAATGACTTATAATTTCAGTGGTGCTTGTTTATCTGTTGAATGTCAATGTTCTGAAAACTACTGCTTGCGCAGTCAATTAGGCTACCCCCCTTCATGGGCATTAATTTGCTTAGCAAATTCACTTTTCCCAGGTACAGGAAAGTAATCTTCAGCCACTTTTCCCCTAGCTAGAAGAAAGGTAAACTTTAACCTAACCATTTTTCTAATTATCACACATTTTGAATTAATGGGGTCCAAATTAATTAAGGTTTTATTATAGTTTCATCCTTAGGAGACAAGGTTTCATCCTTAGGAGACAAGGTTTCATTTCCCTCTTTTGAGGTATTTTCCATCTGAATCAAAAGAAGATTAACCTCACCACTCTCATTGCTTGAAGCCAATGGGTTTCAACGTTTCCACCCCCCCCTCTGACATACCTGAGGATCATGAAACACTCTTTCTGTAAGGAAAATATGAGAGGTGTGAGGTGTGGGGGGGCTGGGGGGCTATAATTAGGACGATTTCCCCAGGTGCTTCTGATAAGCTCCCTGCCCCTTCTAGAGAATCTTGGCATTAAGCATTTGATTAAAAATATGTACCCCTCAGGCAAGAGTGGAATTGGGGCGGGAAGGGTAGTGAAGGCCCTTGACAGGACTCCAGCTAAGCTAAGGCTCTGTTGGCAGGGAGTTTTGTCACAAGAGGTCAGCTAAGGCATGGAGAATCAAAAAGAGAGCAGGAAAGCCAGCCAGCCAGCATAAGGCAGAACATTGCCATTAGCATTATGAGCACTGTTAACTGTCTTCATAATTCATCCTGCACCCAGGGTATTGATAAACCAGGAGCAGCCAGAAGAAAGGTTGAAGGCCCCCCTCCCAACAAAACCTGTCTTAAGCACAGACAGAGGAGTATTTACATTTTCCCTCTTGATGCTGGGTCTTTGAATGGGTTGGAAAAGACAAAAACTACATTCAGTACATTACAACCTCTACCCAGCTTTGGCCATGACGCTCTGGGGTCTATGATAAAGACATACACTATAGGACATGGATTTATAAATTTATAATGATTTAGGTATCTGCCAACCTAAGGAAAGACTAAAATATCACACTTAGAAGAATAAATTAACTGAATAATGGGATATAAAAGACTCGACAACATTAAGAGAATCACTATGTTTACTGTATCAGTTCTTATTCTGATCTATCGTTTGAAGATTTAGACAAAGTAAAAAAGCTGGAAAAGATAAATAATGTGCAAGATTTTTCTTTTGACTTGTTAACAAATATTTATGGGCATATTACATATTTCATTTGATAGTGCCCTAAATCTTTCAGGATATTAAACAATAAATCTTCTGAGCAATAACTTGCCCTTAGTTAATGCTCTCATTGTCATAGTCTCTTTCCAGGGACAATTGGACCCTTAGCTACCTTTATTTAATTCATTTTAACCATTGTCCAAATTTGGTATCATGACTTCTGTTTTCCAAATCAACTAGCCTGAGATAGGTCTTTATTTATTTTAAAATTAACTTTAAGTAGCTCTTTAAATTCAATATATCAATTGTCTAATATATCTAACCTCTGGATGGTTAATTGGAGATAAAAGTCTCATGGATTTTCCTACCCAAGCTGCCTTGGAGCTGCATCCCTCCTATCTAGTATTATAAGTAAGAGCCCCAGCTAGCAAGTAAAGGCATCTGGATCAGTCAAAGAAAGTTGAAGATTGCTAGGTGGGGACCTTCTCCCTGTGTGGAAAACATGGATGAGGTAATGGCTGTCCTGCTTAACTGGGGTTGGGCAACCATTTTGGGGCCTATTAGTAAGGGATCTACTTTCGCATGGGCTGCAAGAACTCACTCTGGATCTCTGTTTCACTTTCCTTATCTGTTGAATATAATCTCTTCCTGAGGTTGTTTGTGATTTTATAGGTCAGTGACACAGGACTTAAGGTTTAGGTTTTGGACACTAGATGGTGATATTGTGTTGTCTTTTAAGGAGGTCTAGACCTAAGTAGTCAGGGCCTAGAGTTAGGCTTTTCATTTTCTCAGATTTTAATTAATATAACATATGACTAGTGATATTCTATCAGCAAGAAACGTAATTGAGAAGAAAAGTCATGTAATGAGATGAAATATAAAATAATTTCTACATTTTTTTGACATGCTACTTTCTCAAAGCATTGTATCATATAATAGAGTTAATCCTCCTCTCATGCCCAAAGTCCCTGGCTCTGTTTCTTGTTCTACTTTTATGACAGGCAACTTCTGGAGTCTCACTGACAGAAAAACCTGGGCTTGATTCTAATTCCTGTGTCTCACTGATCTCTAAGTCCTCAACCTTATAGTTTCCTAAAACTGCATAGTGTTCCAGACTGCTTCTGAGACTTTAGGCTTTATGTTCAGCTGCAAAACACATACAAATCAGTGTAATTTTTATTCAGAAGAAAAGTCAGTGATGCTACATTTATTCATTTGATATTACATTTCTTTAAAAATTCTGGGAAGAATGCTCTAAGAAGCTTCTGTGTAGGAGATGCTGCTGCTTCTGCAAATCAGCAAATGAGAGGGAGAATGGGTGACTAAAATGGTGGCCACACTGTCACCTTCAGCATAGAAGGAAATGATAGCTCCCAGAATTGCCTTTTTGAATTGTTCTTTCCTAGTGTGTTGTCTTCATATTTTCGGGCTGAACAATGGCTTTGTGTTGAACAATGACTATCACCATGTCACACTCTTGGACTTGAGAACAATCTTTTCCATGACTAGCATAGACCCCGCCACTCTGTGTGTATGAAAAGGATCTGCTCATTGAGACCAATGTGACACATCTTCTTTATTCAGTTATAAATGGGTGCTATTGGCTCACACCTGTAAATCCAAGTTATTCAGGAGGCTGAGATCTGAGAAATAGTTTGAAGCCAGTGCAAGCGGGAAAGTCTATGAGATTCTGGTCTCCAATTAACTACCCCAAATCTGGAAATGGAGGCGTGGCTCAAGCAGCAGAACACAAGCCTTAAGTGAAAAAGCTAAAGGATAGTACTCAGACCCTAAGTTCAAGCCCTAATACCAGCACAACAACAACCAATGTACTTTTCTCCACTGGGGCATAGTTCTTTGCAGACATATAAATGAGTCATTGGAAATGGCAAAGTTGGTTCACTTGCTAGCTTGTGTGCTCTTTCAGCAAGACAGCTATACTAGACAGGGCTGCGAAAATGAGGTCATTCTGGTGGGCACTGCTCCCTCAGGCATAGTCCTCCTGATTTATGAAATGGGCAGTTGTTCTGGTTCTTATGATAGTTGCGGGTCATCGTATTACATGACCTAATCCTGGATCTCAACCAGAGCAAGTAAATCTCTTGCTATCTTATGGCTAGATGACATAATCAATTGTCATTTTTCTTTGACTTATATACTTGAACACAGTAAAATATAATTCATTTGAGGCTTATGAAAAGAAAAATGATTTTAAATTTGAAATGTTCTACTCCATGCAGATAAGGCTGAAGGAAAATTAACTTGACTTTTATAACCCTCTAATTTAAGGCTAAAGAGGCCTTTCATATGGTCCAGAAAGAGCCACCTCATGGAATATTTTTAATGCTTGATTTAAGGTACCCAAGTCAGACATAGGCTGAAGACCTGAGACTGAGAATTCACACAGTGAAATTTTAACATATTTTCCACAAACAATGAGCAGTAGAAAAAAATCAAGAAACAAAACAGAACAACAATAACCACAAAAAGTTGAGACAAATGCAAAGAGAACTTGGAGTTAATTTTATTCAGCCAAAATACTTGTCTCACAGGGGTTGCATAAAGACTATGTTTTTAATGAATTAAGCCTGTACTTGGGTGATAGCAAGTAGATAAGTATAATGTAGAACTTGGCACAAATGAATGGAAATTCTCACAGCTACTCACACCATGCCTTTTTTTAGTTTCATTGTGTAGCTACAGCAGAGCTATGTAAGAGACCAGAATAAATGTGACCTAAACATTGGTCTATCTTAGATTTTACAAGTCCAATTTGAAATAAATGGTGCCAAATAAGTAAAGAAAGCTATGAAAATAAATACATAATAGTCTAGCATCATACTTAAAATGGGTTATAACACACTAAACCAAATAGAACTTATATTTAAAATACATTTCAAATATTATTTAGGGCATTTTTGATCATTTCTCCCACATCATAAAGCAGATAATGGCAAATTCAGTAGGACTAGCTAAGAGAATTTCATCAGAAGCAATAAACAGGTAGAGTGAAAGCTGATTATATTCTGATTTATGTAGTTCATTCACATTCTGGACCATTTCTTCTGGTAAATGCACATTCCCTGATTCAAAAATTTCTATAAAGGTGATTTGGTTACAAAAAACAGGCTCTATGTCTGGGGTAGCATACAGCTTTAAATCACATTTCTTTATGCTGTGCTCTTTGCCTGAGACCTTTTACAAAAAAATATTTCAGCACTATTGTTTCTTAAGGAGAATTTTTTTTTAATCAAGGAAAAGGTTCAGGAAATAGGAGGGAGAAAAATCAAACCTCAGTAGAGGTTTAGTTTATTTCATTGTTGTTTTAAAATCTAATCTAGTTAAGTGAAAAAATAAAATCCCAAACCTTCCCCAAGTAAATGTAATATCTGGCATTTGCGGGTAAAATAGGAATGAGTCCCTAGCATTCAAATAACTTTTGTGGTGAACAAGAGACCCTTCACTTCACTGCAGGAAGGGAACTTGGTTCATCGTACCATCAAAATGGTAGATGAGAGGGCCTCATGGTTGCTGGAATGGGGAAACTGGGCTCAGGTGTTATGGTGACATGTTACTTTTACAGCAGGTACAATCCTGAGCCACTGTTACTCGACCTGGGACTCCAAGACAACAGAGAATGAGCAGATCATTTGGGAAATCCAACGTTGAGCAACTGATCTTGGGAGACTTGAGTGTTGTGTGAGTGTGCAACTCTCTTAAGATGAATACAGAGAAAAGAATACAGAATAGTAAGAAGTTATCCAGATGAAGGGATGGGTAATAGCAAAGGAATAAGGCAGGCAGGATACAGAAAACAAGGGGCAGAGAGGCCTATGGTGAGGTCACTGTGGGAAGGAGGGACCCTTCCTCCTAGGACTCATAGCCTATATTCAAGATATTATCATTTAGTTTGAAAATAATGAGAAAACTTTGAATTATTTTGAACACAGGAGAAATATCATCAGTTTTATTTCTGTAATAATATTCTGATTATGTTGTGTCAAAAGTCTGAATTTCTTTTTCAGCTATTTCTGAGTTCCAAAGGGAAATCTCATTATGACTTTTACGTAATGATACAAATTCTTTGAAGTTGGGAATTGACTTTATTATCTAATCTAGTGAAAGCCATTAGACTTTTGTATAGAGATAGAAATTCATATTATAGTAACTAACATTATAAAAAGATAGTCAATTTATAAAGAGATGCTTGTTGCAGAAAGCACTTAAAAACCAGCCTTTCTTGTGTTTTAATATTTATTCTGGAAGCTTAAATATAGCTTTGATAGGGTAATAATGTACTCATTGACAGATTCTCCTGATTTCCAACACAGTAATTTTTCTCATATGGTTTGTTTAATCTTAAGAATCCAATAAGCAATTTAAAAACAGAGATATAAAGACTTATATATGGACCTGCTAGAAAGTCAATAAGCAATCGACTTAACTTGAGCCCTCTATGATACTTTTTTAATGCAATAAGTGAAGGGGAAAAATTTATTAGAAGTTTAGATTAGTATAATTCTAGTTTTCTTTGATATTGTAGACATTAAATATGTAAATATCATTGTTATCTCCTTCATTTTCTTAAGAATTCTAGCACCTGCTGAAATTATTAAGATGAAGATACATTATTCTTTCTCAGCATGCATGCATACACATATTAATTTACCTATATGTAAATATAGCATATACTTGTAAATGTATACATAAGAGCTAAGGGTAAATGTGATGCCCAATACAAAGTCAAATGTATTAATTACTCTGCTTTTATCTTCATGTTCCTTTTGCTTTTGTAGTTCAAGGGAGGTTTGTTTTTGAGCAGATTTACAGATTTAAAATAGGAGGAAGCAGTCAAAAATTTGTTTTCTAGATAAAAACTCTATAAATAATTTTGTGGAATGCCTGTCTTAAGATGAATGAAAATAATAAAATAAATTAGATCTACTGAAGGCAATGTAAGCTAATTGGATCTCTTGCTACTCTGCCTCTTCATATACTTTCCAAAATTTTAAAGTTGTGTGTATCTATATATATTTATGTATGTACACACATATGTATGCATATGTTTATGTGCATACATAACATGTGAATGGGTATAAACATGTATGTTTTCCTCAATGAATCACTTGACAGTTTCAATATATTCATGATTATGTATTACGGTTCAATAATATATTATTTAGTAGTCATGAATATGACTCACATTGCTTTAATATGTAGAATGTCTCGATGAAATGTTTTTGACTCAAAACTCTGAGAGTGGTCTTGAGTCTTGTTATGGGATAGGCATCTATGACAGACAGGAATCAGACTGGGAAATCTGGCAGATATTTCTAACCTTTAGACCAACAAATACCTAAAAACCTATCAGAAGGGGCTTTTATTCTTCCCTTCTCATGGGAAAGAGAGAGTGGGGGGGGGAGGAAAACCCCCAGTCCTCCTGTCCTCTCAATGGTGTTATTGAAACCAGGGAGTAAAAGGAATCTCAAGGTCTAAAGGTCAGCACAATCCAATCTTGAAGAGCAACTCTTAAACATTCTTCTATGATGGAGTTAGCCTCTACATTTTTGAGACAATTCTTTCACTTCATTAAACTGAGGATGTTTTGTATATAGGGTATTTCATTTTGGTAAAATTGCAAGTCTGTGCAGAGGAATTTGTGGTTGGGGTAGCATCTAGAGAGAGGGGTGGTGATACCTTCTATGAGATCATGGTTGTATTGGAGCAGCCATAACAAATATTCAAATGTGATACTGTTAGCATTGTTTAGGCAGGCATACTCTTTCTAGAAGAACTCATAACTCTTAATCCAGTGGTCCCTTAAGTAAAGCAATGATAGTAAATAAACTTGTGTCATTGGGCAATGACTCTTGACGCTCTGTTTTCATGTGCTGGGATTGAACCCAGGTCACTGAGCTAAATAAATTCATATTGTACCATGTGATTTTTTTTGTCTCGTTGTATGTTCCTCCCCCACAGTATATATAACTCCTGTTTTCGCTGTCTTTAATGTTGGTGCCCTGCATTTTGTATATCCAATTCTCTAATTAGGAGAGGGGAAGGGAAAAAACAAAATGCTTAAATAGGGATACAGGTTGACGTATTGTAACAATGAGATGCACAAAACACTAGGTTGAAAATGAACTTTACAACTTTCGTGGGGGTGGAAGGATAGTTGTGGAGGCAAGGAGGGAAGGGATGGTAGGGGAAAAACAAAGGAGGAGGCAACAATGCGCGATAGGAAATGTACTCATTACCTTGCCCATGTAACTGTAATCCCTCTGTACAGTATTTTTACAATGAAAAAGTATAAAAAATTAATATTGTCTTTAAAGCAGATTTTGTGCCTTGAAAATATAAAGTATCTCTGCTACCTTTGATGAGTCTTTTTGAAAGTCTGAGCAGAAAGTCCTTCTAGTTTGGTGATACACAGGAAGAACTTGCTCGAAAATTATTTTTCCCCTGTTTCTTTCTCTAATAATTTTAATACAAGTTCTGATATGAAATTAAAATTCTTTTATAATTTCATTATCTGGGAAGTGATTTTTGCAGTCTGTTGAGGATCTGATGTTGAAGTAGAGCACAGTGCAAAAAATAATTCTTGTTTTAATACATCGCTATGGGTCTCCAAGGAGCCTGGCCTCTGCTTAGTTCATCATTAGCCTCTATATTACCCACGTTTCCAGGCCTTCATTCAGAATGAGAATTAAACAATATTCATTTTGCCAGGGCAATTCATAGAGAAATTAGATTTTAAAACCCTATATTTTTTCAATTAGAAAGGCTCTTGTTCTAGCCATATCTAGTTTTTCTAATTGTTTCTAAACCCAAACACTGGAAGCCAGAAAACCTTCAGAGAATGCACTCAAAGTCCCAGAGTTCTCATTACAATATACACCATTACTACTGATGGGCACTAGTTAAAACCTTATGAAACCACTAAGCATATTACAGGAAACCAAAATCAAATAATATCTACCCCCAGTGAGTTTTTCAGGAGTTCCAGAAAACATTTTTAGCTTGTACATAAATTTAAAAATGAGTATTTTTAACCAGAAGTAATTATGGTATTTAGGCATATTTAAATGAAGCCATTTTTTTGCATTTGATTCTCATAAAGCCACATGGCACTGTGGAAAAGCCACATACTCTGTAACTTCCAGAGAGCTGCACTGAATTCGGCTGGGCAGCTCCTTGGGTTTGGCCCCTCCAGAACTCAGTTTACTCATTTGTGAATAGCAGAGAATTACAGAACTTCATAGGTTTTTTTTTTTTTAAATGTGGCTAAGATAAAACAAGGATGGAAGCACCTAACATGTGACTTGGTACAGAATGAGGCTCTTATTACATTTTTCTTTCTTTCCCTTTTACCTATCAATTATTTAAAAATGGAACTGAGTAGAAAAGCATGAAAGTGAAGCCCTCCTGGATTTTTCTGTGGAAAGTCAGGCTCACATTCATGGATCAGGCTTTATACTATCTCACCAAGCCCTCATGATTGATATTTCTATAGCATTAACAAAAGGAAAAAAATGAGATTTTTTTCTTCCTCTGGCCTATTATTTTTTTTTTGTTCGCTCACTTGCAGTGTATTTAAGTGGAAATCACTTCAAGTCCTTGAACCACCCTCCGAAAGCTTTGCTAAATCCCTCATTTTTGGTTTCACTCCGGATACAGTAGTGTGTCCCCTATCTTTGAAGTCTTTGAAGTGTCCACATTGTAGGCTGAACCTGTAGTGAAGCCCAAACTGGTGGTTTTGACAGCACAAACCCATTTAAAGCTGGGACAGGTGGGATTGAAGCGCGGTGTGAGATGGGGTGGTGTTCACTTCCCTTCCTTGACCCCCACCTCTCTCCACTCGTAGTCTCTTCAAACACTCCTGCTACAGACAAATCAAAGCCTGCTCTGCTACAGCTACCGTGACTCTGTGCCTGGAAGTGACTGCATCTAGGACCACAGCTGCTCACTGCCGTAGGGAGTGAACTGAAGCGGGAAGTGTAGCATCAGGTGTGCCTGCAGCCCACGACCTTTTTCTTCTTCACCTGGATGACAGGTTAGAGGCAGAGACAGGAAAGGACAGGAGGCATTCCCCACACAGCACTTCCCTCACAGATGGGTATTAAGTTATTATGAATATGGTTGTGGCTCATATTTTGTATTCTCATAAGCTATATCTTATAAGGTATGTGTTTGAACATTATTGATATTTCTTAGTAGGCCAATAGACACATGAAGAAATGCTCAACATCCCTAGCCATAAAAGAAATGCAAATCAAAACAACATTGAGATACCACCTCATTCCAGTTAGAATGGCAAAAATCAAGAACTCTAACAACAACAGATGCTGGAGGGGATGTGGACAGAAAG
>NW_012267248.1:15250726-15268275 GCF_000151885.1 Dipodomys ordii | reverse complement strand
TAGTGAAGTTAAGAGATTGCCTAAATTGGAGTATTTCCTGGTCAATAGCTATCTGTGAGAACTCAAATAATGGTGACTCTGTACCTCAGTTTCCTCATCTATTACATGGGATAAAACAGTACAGATGTCTTAGGCTTGGTACTATTATTACTTACAGGTGTCCAATCTTAATTATTATAATAAAGAAAATTAAGAAAAATAAATGTAATAATATGCAGCACACTTAGAGCAAATTGAGGTATATTATCAGCACCGTGCATTTGCTCATATTATTGTTAACATTATATATATATATATATATATATATATATATATATTTGGTAGTCATGAGGCTTGAACTCTGGGCCTGAGCACTGTTCCTCAGCTCTTCAGCTCAAGGCTAATGCTCTACCACTTGAGCCACTGTGCCACTTCTGGTTTTCTAAGTGACTTTTTTTGGAGGTAAGAGTCTCATGGACTTTTCTGCCTGGACTGGCTTTAAACTCTGATTTTCAGATCTCAGCCTCCTGAGTAGCTAGGATTACAGGCGTGAGCCACTGGCACACCTAGCAACATTATATTTTTGCCGCTTACACTTTTTGATCCATCGTTGAAACTGGTGTGGCATTTGCGGTTGTTTAAATATGTTATAATAATATATTTGCCTGTTCCATTGTTGATGGGCACTGACTTTTTCTGACAAGAAGTATGAACAATAGGGAACAATTTTTCTATTTGATGAGGCACTTTGAATCCACTGTCTGAAGATGGACACTGAGAAGAGGAACTCCTGGCTGGTAGGTGATGAATACCAACAGATTTACTTGCTAGTGCCAAATTGCTTTCCAAACGGTTAGGCCAATTCACGCTCCTAATGTCAGTGTATGAGAATTGCCATTGCTCCGCCTCCTTGCCAACTGTGACATTTTTACCAATCTGGTGGGCGTGAAATGAGAGAGAATGGCCTCTCATTGATTACACTTGATTGTCAATTGGGCTGAGAGCCTTTTCCATGTGTTACAATTCCTCTTCTGTTCCTGTCTTTTGGCAATTTCTCTATTGAGATTTCTTTTTGATACTGATTTGAAGAAATTCCTTAAATATTTTGGATATGTGTTACTTATTACTGTAGTTATAGTGGTGGCAAACGTCTGTCTCTAGCCTGACCTGTGTTATTTTTCTCTCCATGCATTTTTTATTATTATAAAGGTGATGTACAGAGAGGTTACAGTTACAGTGGATAAAGAAGACATTTCTTTTCAAACTGTCACCCCTTTCCTCGCTCTCTCCCAGTTTTTCCCTCCTGTCCCTCTCCACAAGTTGTATAGTTCATTTTGTACATACTGTCTAGTGAATACCACTGCTTCATTTGTTCACCCCTTGACCCATAGTTTTTTTGTGCTTTCCCCTTACCATTCTTAAAACAGATAAATGAACAAACAAAAGGAAAAGAAAACAAAAACAGCAAAAAAGAAAAAAAGAGATTTTATCTTTCTTGTACTTATAATGTATTATGTGCTTTTTTTTTGTTTCTTTGTGGTACAACCTGTTGTGACTGTATTTGATTCTGGTGTCCTGCATATTGTATATACATTTTTCTAATTTGGGGAGGGGAAGGGAAATAACAAAATGGTGAAATGAGGATATGTACAAGACACTAAGTTGAAAAGGAACTTTACAACTTTGCAGGTGTTGGGGGGAGTTGGGGAGGTGGGGAGGAAAGGGATGGTAGGAGAAAAACAAAGGAGGATCCCTACCTTGCTCATGTAACTGTAACCCTTCTGTATAGTATCTTTACAATAAAAAATATATATTAAAAAAAGAGAGCAGGCAATAGCACCTCGGAGGTTTTGAGTGGTCAGGTTTGTGGTCTCTGAAGAAGGTGATTGAAAAGAATAGTCTGAGGAGATTAGTACACCCCTAGGTCACCTCTGGCACTAAAAACTGGGAAAAGAGCTTAGTATTGCTTAAGATTATGCTTTATGAACACCGTCCTGCTTTTTTGCTCTAATTTTTCATCAATTCAGATCACACAGTAGCCTCTTTCAACTCTTTAGAAGCAAAGGTACTGTGTCATCTCTCACTCATAAAGAGGCTGCTCTGGCCCGGAGCCTGTGGCTGACACCTGTAATCCTAGGTACGTGGGAGGCTGAGATACGAAGATCATGGTCCGAAGCCATCCCCAGGCAGGAAATTCTGGAAGATTCTCATCTCCAATAAACTACTTAGAAAAAGCTGGAAGTGGCCCTGTGGCTCAAGTGGTAGAGCACTAGCCTTGAGTACCAAGACAGGCTCAGGGACAGTGCCTAGGCCCTGAATTTAAGCGGTAGGTCCAGCAAATAGAAAGAAAGGAAGAAAGAAAGAAAGAAAGAAAGAAAGAAAGGAAGAAAGAAAGAAAGAAAGAAAGAAAGAAAGAAAGAAAGAAAGAAAGAAAGAAAGAAAGAAAGAAAGAAAGAAAGAAAGAAAGAGGAAGTGAGGGAGGGAGGGAAGGAAGGAAGGAATGAGAGAGAAAGAAACAAGGAGGAAAGGAAGATACAAGTCTGTGGGTTTACCTTCTCCCAGGTGGATAATTCACTTCTGGGATCTCTTGGCCAATTGTGATCAATAGACTGAGATCTATAACCTGAAAGATGTTAGAACTACACTCCAATATTGTATGGCTTTTCTGGAGAATATTATCTTTTTAAAATTAGTGTTAATTAGTTATTCAAGGGTTCATATATGTACACAATATATCCTGATCAGGCTTACCTCCTCTGTCATTTCCCCATATCGCTGATCTTCTCACACCAATCTCAAGCTTCACTGTTCCATTTTCACATAGGTACCATATGTGGTATCATATTCACCGTCTTTCACCCTTTCCATTCAACATCACCTTCCCACAAGTAGTTGTGCCCAGATAAGATATATTTCAACTTCCTTTTATTTTTTTAACATGTGTCTTAGTTGTTTAAAGGACTTTACCACGGAACTTCACAAATTCATATGCAGGCTGACCATCCTTGGCCTACTCTTGTTTTCACAACTTCCCAATCCCCTGATTCAATAGCATTCTTTTAAGAGTGATGATGAATGCTGGAGGCCTGGCTCAGCACTAGCTGGCACATCAGCCTAGCAAAGCATGAGGCCCTGAGTTCAAACTTCTAATACCACACACTCACAGACAGACAGACAGACAGACAGATAGACAGACACACACACACATACACACATACACACACAGATGATGATGAAGAACATTGGAAGAAGACCCAATGTGTCTAAAGTTGATCCTGACTATAGTCATGTGCAACAGGAAATGAGGTCACTCTCTTTCAAGTGGAGTGAACTAATGGAGATGTTATGTTTCACTTGATTTAATTAAAGAGTAGAGATCCAGGCAGTCTAAGGAGAGTAAACATGCTCCTTGGATATTGATGACCTAAGGTTGCTCTTTCCGTGCTAAAACTGGAAGGCAAAGAAAGCTTGGCCTTCTTTGAAGGAAACTGGAAGGCTCAGTGGGACACATGTAATATATTTGAAAAAGGATAGAAGGGCAAACACTAGAACTCTGTCTCACCTATGTGTGGGGCCACAGGCTGAGCAATCTCTATATGCCTTCTGGGGCAGATAAAGCCATCCATCAAGCCGCATCTGGTGCACAGACTGGGGCCTTGACACCCACGTGCTGAAGGATTTATTGGCCTTGTTCAGGGACTCATAAAGCTCCTTCTTGACTTTACTCTGGCTCCTTGTCCATACTATACTTTAACTCATTAAGTGTATTGGTTATGCTGGTCAATGTTTCAGCTCTCTTCTTTGAGAAGGAAAACAGTACTGCAGTTCTTCTCCCTGTGTAGCACAGACTTAGAAAACTACTTAGCAAAGAAATCTTCACCCTTGTCAACTTGTAGCAGCGGACACAATGGCGTAGTAAGAGGACTGTTATTTTTCCCTCCTTGTTGTAATTCTCTCTCTCTCTCTCTCTCTCTCTCTCTCTGTTTGTCTCTCTGTCTTTGTCTCTCTCTGTCTCTGTCTCTCTCTGTCTTTGTCTCTCTCTGTCTTTGTCTCTCTCTGTCTCTGTCTCTCTCTGTCTTTCTCTCTCCTCAGTCATGAGACTTGAATTTCTGGCCTGGGTGCTGTTCCTGGCCTAGCTGTGTTCCTGAGGCTTTTTGTTCAAGGCTAGTGCCCTACCACTTTGAGCCACAGAACCCCTTCGGGTTTTCTGCTGGTTAATTGGAGATAAGCTTCTCAAGGATTCTCCTGCCCGGGTTGGCTTCAAACTGTGATCCTTGGATTCTCAGGTCTCAGTCTCCTGAGTAGCTAGGATTACAGGCATGAGGCACTGGTGCCAGGCCTTTCCCATCTTTATACTTTTTCAGAAGTACGGAGCTTAGCCTATCCATTAGATGGCAATTTTTTCTTTCTCCTTGGACTGTTGTTTGGAATAGGTGGTTGGTTGTTTGCTTAGGATGATTAGGATCATGTGACAGGAACCCACCTCCCTCATGGCTTGTGGCTTTGGGTAGCAGCAGCTCAGGAGTTGCCTGAAGTAGATTTACAGCTATTGACACTTCAGTATTGTTCTGTCCCTAGATTATCAGACATATATTCACAGGGACAGCTCAAGTAAATGATTCACGTTCCAAGGGAACTAGTTGTCTGAGAAAGCATTTACATTACGATCTCTTTAAATGCTAAGATTTCCAATGCATTTCTAATTAACTCAATTTGTGAACATTCTATTTAGATACTCAGTAGGCATGTATTGTATAGATGAGCACCTGTGCCTATTTGCAAGTTACATAGACATAAAGCATATTTAAATGAATTGTTACCCTTTTGAAACTGTTCAAATTGATGTGTTTGAAAACGATAAGCTGTCTTGTGTTGAAAATCCCTTAAAAGGTGTATGGGGACTCTGCTATGAGAGGAAGGTTTTGAAATAATAACAATAACAATAACAATAGTTATGTATCTGAACTCTATTATTTCAAATGTTTTCTTTGCAATAGCTTCTAATTGTCACAGAAACCTTTAGACATATATACTGTTTTATACACTATAGAAGCTTACGTGTGGATGCAAGTATCTTGTGTATAGCTTGAATCCACACCAGACTTATGACTGAATTTTATTATTTTTGAACTTGGAACTTGGGCAAGTATTCAACTCCCTGTTTCACAAATCTTTCTTATAGCATAAACAAAGATACTTAGACACAAAGATTTAAGGAATTTGCTTGAGATTATACAAAAAAAAATACCAGAGATGTGATATAAACTCTGGAAACCTGACTGCCCCTAACCCTCAAACAGATGTCTTTTCACCATGTCTCATGAAAAGAGTTGTCAGCTAATAGTTTATTAAAATATATTAATTATGTAAATGTATGTCACCTCTCCATATTATTCTGGTAAGGTGCTGGGAATTACAAAAATGAATTCTGTTAGAAATTAGGTTTAAACAGGATTAGCTTGAGTCTTAAGTGCCGGATAATTTCAAATAACCTGTTGCAGATCTAGTTCTTTTCTGAGTGAGAAGACCTCATTATTTTGAGGAGAACCATTGTACATCATGTACAGAGTTAAGAGCCCCTAACAAGGGCTCCAAAGACCAAATGTGTGGTTTGGGATTATGGATTCCTATAGGTCTCTCTCTGTCTCTATCTCTCTCTTTATGTGTGTTTCTCTCTGTGTATGTCTCTCTCTTTCTCTTTCTGTTTCTATTTCTGTTACTCTTTCTGTTTCTATGTCTGTCTGTCTTTTCTTTCTTCCATTGCCTGGCCTTTCTCTTACCAGCATATTTTGCCATAGAGGACCTCCCTTATTATATCTTATTTTTCTCATATCATTTGCTCGTGGACATTTACATATCCTTTTAGAGTGTATGAATAGATATAGGGTGAGGCAGAGTCAGATTAGGCCGGGCCAGGGTTGGTAAATCTTGTTGGTAAATCACTTTAGAAATGGTAAGTGGGATTTCAGGTGCTGTAGTTGTGTAGTCAGAAAATCCATGATGAGGAAGCTTAAGGATGACTATTTTATTAGCGAACAGATGATTGTGTGTTTCTGTTGGCATGCATTCACAATCTTCTAGTTCACGAAATTAGCAGGAAGCCCTAGAATAGATCAGCAAGCCATAAACTTCCTGAAAGAGATGCAGTTTCCCTTCTGCTGTCATTTGCTGTTGGTTCAGGGTGGTGGTCATGGGCCCAAAGTATCAGTCAAAATTGAAGAAAAATGAAAGAATTGTAGGAAAATCTTGACTGTGACTGGGTAAGAAGAAATGTTGGAATTACCAGTAAATAGTGTTGTTGTTTCACTCTTCAAGGATATTAGGAATTACCGAACCCCGTGTTTTATTAATTTAAATATAGGTACATTTAAACTTCTCATCACTTGAGATGTTATTAATGGGCTTATAATTATGTAAGGTGACCCACTTCCTTCAAAGATAGAAAGTCACCCAGAAACTGCTAGGAACCTGGGCACGGTAGCACACATCTATCATCCCATCACTAGAGAATTTGAGGCAGCAGGATTCTGTGTTCAAGGCAAGCCTAAATGATATAGTTAGAACTTATTTCAAAAACAAAACAAAACAGTAACAAAAACAAGAAGCATTGAAAATACTGCCTTAGAAGAGTTGGACCAGAAGCAGTGCAGGATGAATGTGTGTGTATATGTGTTTATGCAAGATTGGATTGGTTTATGTCATCTTTTTAAAACATTGAATACCTTAATTTTTTATTACATGCAACCATTTTAATTTTTAGAAACACATGTCTAATTACAGGTGTTTCTAAAAATGATAACCTGGATTCTTTTTAACCTTTTCCTTTTATGCAGAAAACTTTTCCTACTATTTCTCAGCATACCCATGCAGACACTCTTATAATTGCTTCCTTAGGATGAATCTCAACAGGAGATTTGAATTGCTGGAATATACCTTTCAAAGTGTGTTTCTAGATTACTTTTTATTTATTTACTTTTTTCTTCTTTGGGGGTACTGAAGTTTGAACTCAGGGATTTGCTCAAGCTAAGCAGGCACTCTAGTACCTAAACAGTACTATGAGCTCTATTCGCTTTCATTGTTTTCAAATAGTATCATTTTTTACCTGGACTGTGATCCTTCTATTTATATCTTGCATGTAGTTGGTATTGTAGGAGTATACAGCTGCACCCAACCTTGTTAAGATGGGATCTCATTAACTATTATTTTCCCAATCTCAGTCTTCAAACTCATTAGGACTACACTTGTAGTCTTAATGTATTGGGCTTCAGATCACCTTGCTCCAAGTTTACTCAGTTCCTATCCTTATTAGCATACAATAAACCTCTTTGCTTAGAGTATCATCAGTCTTAAAATTTTCCCACTTGGATTAGCTAAACGTCTTACTTCCCCATTATTTTAATTGTATTTCTTGATCACTGTGAGAACCAATGTTTTTCTTAAGTCCATTGATAGTTTCTATTTGTTTTTGTGAACTGCCTGCTTTTCTTCAGGACTGTTGCTGTATCAACAGTGTTTACAACATTGAACAGCAGTGTTTTATTTATAGTGCTCTTCAGAGAACACTGCTGCAGGAGACCTGGGTGCCTTATCTATACCCTGGGGTTTCTTTCCACTCTCCCTGGACACTTGCTTTATAAAATTATTGTTGTTAAGTAATTGTACAAACAAAGCAGTTTATGAATACAATATATCTTGAATTGATGTCACTCCTCTCCTCATTCTAACCCATCCCTCCCTCCCCCTCCTTCTTCTTAATTTTGTAGGATATACATTGGATTTCTGTCTGCATTCCACCCCCCCCCCACACCTGACACTTCTCCATGCTTTTATTCCCAACAATTAGCATGCTGTCTTTCCAGATGTTGCAATGGGGCTTCCACAAGTAGCTTTGCTGGGAGAACTGGGGGCTAGTATGGGGTTGAGGAGTATGTTCTAACCAATTACTGACCAATAAGCCCAGAGATATTAAGACTAAAGCTCCCTCAACTCCTGAGGAGGACAACCATAGGTACAATCGGCAATATATCCTCTGAATGAGTAAACTAAGGGTTCCCTTGTTATCCTTGGATAAGATAGGATCCGCTCAAAGAGGACCAGATCCCTTCCCTGTCCTGTTTCTCACCCTGATGCCACCTTCCCCGCCCAACAGTTCCTACCTAACGAACCACTTTCACAACAAAACCTTTCAGGTTCTGATTTTGTGCAGTGCAATTTAGGACTTAGGCATTTTCTTCCTCATGAATTTTTTTCTCTCTGTCCTACCGATTAAAAATATTTACCACAGGGTCTGGGAAGGTGGCTCAGTGGTAGAGCGCTTACCTTGCATGCATGAGGCCCTGGGTTCAATTCCTCAGCACCACATAAGCAAAAAGAAAAACGCCGAAGTGACGCTGTAGCTCAAGTGGTAGAGCGCTAGCCTTGAGCTGAAGAGCCCAGGCCCAGAGTTCAGGCCCCACGACCAGATCTCTCCCCCTCAAAAAATTTATTACCCTCATTTTCCTTTGGCTAGACATTTTTCCAGGTAGACATTTCTGGATAGTTTTGTTCTATACTGAGTGTCGTTACCTATCTTTTCTTTATGCACTCTGCCTGCTCATACTTCTTAGAAAATGTATTTCCTATGTTATGGAAATTTTCAACTTATTTAGTTTTCCTTTCTATCTTTAGATTTCTTCTACTTACAGTTATTGAGGTTCTTAGATTATTGGACTTTAGTATTCATCAACTTTGGGAAATTTTAGGCCATTATTCTTCAAGTATGTTTTTGTGTCTCCCTCTGAAAATGTACTTGTACACATTAGATTGTTTTGTTTCCTTTCATAGATTCACTTTGAAGGATTTTGGTTGCTATGCTTTCAAGTTACTTGATGTTTTCTATTCAAGCTTCTATTTTCCTAATTCCATGCTGTATATTCTCCAAGTCAGAGACTATATTTTTATTTTTAGCAGTTCAATTTATGTCTTTTAAGAACCTTTATTTCTGTTCTTGCAATATATTTTATTCTATCTTCTCTAACATTTGGCATTTACGTATACATTTTTGACATTTATGTCTTCTAGTTTTATTATCTCTGTGATTTCTGTGTGCTATCCTTTAGCTAGATCCACTTTCAGCTTTTGTAATTGGAGATAAGAGTCTCCATAGACTTTCCTGCCTGAGCTGGCTTCAAACCTCAATCCTCAGCCCTCAGTCTCCTGACTGGCTCACATTACAAACATCAGTCACTGGAACCTAGCTTCTATTGATTGATTTTATTGTTCGATTCTAGATGCTATGTTTGTTGTCTGCTTCTTTGCATGTCTGGTATTATGCAAAGTGTTGTTCTTTGGATGCCAGACATGGTTAATGGAATGACATACATTATGAGTTTTACACAATTGGTTTATTATGTAGTTTTTTTATATCCTGATGTGTTTTTCATGTTTAGAGCAATTACATGGACTCAGTTGGGTCTTGTGGAAAGCTCCTACTCATGTATTCCATGAGATGGAAGCAGCCTTGATTCTAGGATGCATCCTACTGGGGGCCCTGTGTGTACTTGTGTGTTATCATTCTAGTGAGTGAGAGTAGTGTGAAAGCTGTTCTGTATTGTTCTCAGGCAAGTTGTTCATGCACCTGCAGAGTAGTATTCAAATCCTGTGCAGGTTGCAAAGCTGCCTCCTCTCTGCTACTTTGGCCTGCACATTGTAGCTGTCTTGGTCTTTCTGACTTATAACCTCGTGTCCCTTCAACTTGAATAATAATAATTGAAATATGTTTGGGCTCATTTTTTCTGTGTTGCGTCTTAAGAACGCTTTAGCCAGTGTGCTGAGATAATCATTATATTGGTGTTCTTGTCTCAGGGACTACATTGATGCTCCTTTTAGACTAATGTGTGAAACCATTGTTTCTGTTTTCTGGTTGTTCAGTGTGGCAGGATAAATGTGTCCCTATCTGTTTTATTTTTGCAAGGATCATAAGCCTTTAGTTGATTCTATTCAATATCTTTCTTTTTCTTAGTTCTTCATCAACACTCTGAGTGTTAACAGAGCAGATGAATGAAAGGTGATTAGCTTCTCAGAGGCAGTCTGGGTTAGCAGAAGAGATAGATAGGTGGAGGTATGAGCTAGAAGAAGTTTCAAACAGTTGGGAGAGGGACTTCCCTGAGCATAACTGTGCCTGGAATTATCTCTGCATCTCTTTACATTTCTATGTCCCATTAGCCCACCAGCTGTGCTCATTAACGATCTCCAGGTAACAGTCATCAACCTTGTAAGAAGTAGGGGCTGCCATGTATCCCTGGGGACTTCTTGGAGAGAGATGTAAGTCTCCAGAATGGCCACTTGTGCTATTCTCTTGGCATTCAGCTAACGAGAATTTTTTTTTGTTCTACTCCAAACACTTCATTTTCTGCCTCTCTAAACAGGTAAGAGAAGTTACACATTGAAGAACTGCCTAATGATTCAGTTCCACATCACTGAGCTACCTCAGAGGAAGTTTAAAATGCTGCAAAATCATGATTACTTATCCAAAGAGTATATGGGGTTTTACAAATACATTTTTTAGTGCCTGGATGAATTTGTTGCTACAATCATTACTTTAATCTCCTTTCTCGTCTCAGTAAGCAATCCACGGGCATATTATATAGTATATATAGAACTATCTTGAATGGAGATTTTGAAGAATAGTAGTATAGCTTTTAAAACTAGCCAACTGAAGGAAAACAATAAGAATAGCACAGTATGTTTCATAAAAGTACTAGAGAACAATTTCTTATGGAGTAGATCATATGTACAGAGAAATGTACAAACCACATGAAAGAGTTTAATACATAGTGAAGAACATGTAAGCCTCTATGACAAGAATGAAGAACTATAGCACTGCCAAACCCCAAATGGCATGACGTGTGCCTTTATTTTTATAACTCTCTTCTGTCTATAAAAATAAGGACTACTCTAAATTGTGTGACAATAATTTTAGTTGCTTAAAAATACCACAACACACATGTATTCATGAATTAATGTCATCTACTTTTGTTTATTGCCATACTTTATCACAATAAATCATAAAATTCAAATTATGCCATATACAATATTATACATGAAAGGTCCATCTATTTGGAAATGGTTGATTCATTGGCTCCTAACGTTGCCTTTTATTACATCATACATACTTGTCTATTCTGTGGTTAGTATATATTTTAGGTGTTTCCAGTTTAGTTCTCCTAGGAACAATGTTAGAACAGATAGTTTGGACATGAGTCTCAAATATTTTGTCCCAGGTAGATACCTGTTTATATCTGAGCATGTAATATTCACTCATTGTAGTTGTTTTAATCTGTATTTTCCAGGTTATTACAGAGGACAAGCTTGCCTATTTTTATGTGTTTACTGACCATTTGACATTCCTCTGTTTAAGATAACTTTTCAAAGCTATTGCTTATTTAAAAATTAATATTATAATTCCTTTGATCAATGAAATGATAGTTTAACAAAATAAATGCCTCGAAACTGAAACATATTTTATTGGAGTAGGGTGGGACTTAAAGTGGAGGTGGGCAAATAGAGAGAAGAATGGTGGGCAAATATAGTCATAATACTTTATGTTCATATAAGTAAAAATGGAACCAGATAACTCAAGGGGATGAGTGAGGTTGGGTGGACAGGGATGGGGAAAATGATGAAAGGGGTAACATTGATCAAGAGGCACTGTACTCATAAATTGACATGTTGAATCAAAACCCCTTAATGCAACTTTTATTTTTATTTATTTATTTTTTGTCGGTCATGGGACTTGATCTCTGGGCTTGGGCACTATCCCTCAGCTCTTCAGCTCAAGGCGAACACTCTACCGCTTGAGCCATAGCACCACTTCCAGTTTTCTAGTGGTTTACTGGAAATAAGAGTCTCTATATTAAAGGAAGTAAGCCAGGCCCAAAGAAACATAGGTTCCATGGTTTCCCTTATTTGCAATAACTAGTATATGTCTTAGTCAAGCAGAAAAGGTCAAATAAGTTGATGTTAGGGGAAATGAACTCCAAGATAACTATTCAAATGTTTTTTGTTTTCCTTTTATGCAATTGTTTCTAACATATTTATAAGATGATTTCTATGTTGCTTTGTATGTCCCTCCCCCACGGTGTAATCCATGCTTTCACTGTATTTGATGTTGGTATAATTTGTGGAGGGGAAGGTAAAAAACAAATTGTTTAACTAGGGATCTAGGTGAACCCATTGCAACAATGAGATGTACAAGTCATTATGTCGAAAAAGGAACTTTACAACTTTGGTGGGGGGGAGGATCAGGTGGGGGAAGGGGGGAGTATGGACAGGGATGGAAAGGGGAAACAAAGAGGAGGCAACAATGCTTGATAAGAAATGTACTCATTATCTTGCCCATGTAATTGTAACTCCTCTGTATGGTATTCTTACAATAAAAAAAAAAGAGTCTCATGGACTTTCCTGCCCTGGCTGGCTTTGAACTGTGATCCTCAGATCTCAGCCTCCTGAGTAGCTAGGATTACAGGCGTGAGCCACTGGTGCCCAGCTTTTTTTTTTAATACAACTTTTAAAAGATAATAGAACACAGAAATAAGCAGATAGCCTAGCATTGGTGGTTTATATGTATAATCCCAGCTACTCAGGAGGCTGAGATCTGAAGACTGCAGTTGAAGATAACCAAAACAGAAAGTTCAAGCCCTAACACTGCATAAAATATTAAATACATACATACATTTATACATACGTACATATATATAAGAATGTTAGACTTAGCCTCAGTGATGAGCACTAGTACTCTTTTAGAAACAGAATGCTTATGTGGGGTTCCATGTCTGGGTTTTCTATCTTGTACTGGCTTATTTCACTGCCTGTACCACGATCACCTGCCTTATATATTGAAAATTTATAATAAATATTTGGATAAACTCATTTGGATAAGTTTTCCAAATTTGTTTTTATTGTTCAGTGTGTGGCAATACTCAGTTGTTTATAGAACACTATTTCTTTTTTTAAAGCAAAGTGAAATTGCTAGGATTTTAATGGGGTTACACTGAATTTAAAGGTAAATTTTGAGTGAATTGATTTATTTGTAGGCCTGATTTTCCAAGCACCAAACATAACTTTGGTCTCCTAATGTCTGTCAGTAAGCTTGTGTGTTGTTTTACAGCAGAGATTGTCGTATCTGTGTTACCTAATCATTGCTTACTTTTTATCTAATTGAAATCACTTTAGAAAATTTTTTAACAAATTTTTTATTTATTGTGATGATAATCCTGAAATTTCTTTTTCTTTTAATTTTCTAATGTGATGATTTTCAAATGTAACCTCAAATTTATTGAATAAAACCAGTATTGTTTATTATATTGAGTTTCACTTACAATGGTTGTTTAGGAGTTTTAGGTACAAAGTCATGATTAATATTTACCTATAGTTTTGTTTCTTTTTTGCTAGGTCATATTTGCCTTGTTATCAGGGTTATATGAGTTGGAAAGGTGATTCTCCATAATTTCTAAATGCAATTGGTAGAATTGGAACTATTGATGTTTTTGAGTATCTGGTAGAAATGGAGAGAAATTTTATTTCTTTGTGGGAAGATTTTGGAGTCTGAACTCCATTTCTTCAATGACTAGATCACAGTAGATGTTTTCTATTTCTAAAGTCTACTTCAGTGGATTAGTCTGCTAGGTCTGCTGTCATGAAGCACTGCAGACTGGGTGGCTCACAGGACAGAAACATTTCTTACAATGGTGGAGATCAAAGTGCCAACAAGGTCATTTCACTTTTCTGTTGGCTTGCAGGTGTCCACACCATCATTCTGTGTGTTCATAGGAACTCTTCTTTGTACGTTAAACACTGTTATATCTTGGTGAAAAAAGTTTTACCCACATGAAGTGGCTCCGTCTCTGATAAAATGTTTTGTCTTATGAGCTGTTTCTTCTAACATTAGTATAGCTATCTTGATTTCTTTCCCATATTTGCATTCTGTAATTGTTAGTCTTTTATTTTCAAACTTGGTAGGTTTTTATGCTGTTATTTGGAAATAAAATGTTCCTTATAAATAGTATGTAATTAGAGTAGGTTGTAGTTTATTTCCCCATTCTGAAGACCATGCTTTTTTTATTTTTTTAATCTAGAGTATTTAGGCTACTCATATTTCCCAAAATTATGCTTTCATATTGGAGTTTAATGACAATTTTTGTATTTTTGCCTTCCATTTGTCCTGCTATTTTATTTTTTCAAATTAAAATTTTAATCTTTCTCTTTCTTCCCATAATTGTTGGAAATGCATGCACTCTATTTCCTAGTAATTATAATACATATTCTTGATTCCTCAATATTCAAATTCAATTGTATGCTAGAGTTAACTGTAACCAAAGCAATTTGGATCTAATTCTCTTTATTTCCTCCTATATTACAGTAAAATATTTCAGTCCTTTTTAAAAGATTTAATCTTTTTGAAGTTTAATCTTTTTCATGTGATTTTATTTTTTACTATTATCTTTAGGTAGTCGCACAAGGAGTTGCTACTTAAAAAAGGAGTTTATGGATCAAAGTCTGCCCTTTCAATATTCTCACTCATCCCTGGCCTAGCCATCCCTTCCCTCCCTCTTCTTAATTTTGTAGAATATACATTGGATTCTTGCCTGTATTTCCTCTTCTATTCACTTAAATCGATATAGTAAAAAATATCATTTTTTTGCAGTCAATGTCAACTTTTTGTTTTCATAAATTTTAGTTTCTTTCTTTCTTTCCTTCCTCCCTCCCTCCCTTTTTCCTCCTTCCTTCCTTCCTTCCTTCCTTCCGTCCCTCTTTCTTTCCTTCCTTCCTAATTCTCACAATGACTTAGAGGGCCTTGTGCTTTCAAGACAAAAGTTCTACCACTTCTCCTTTTTGAACTAGTTATTTTATGGGATCTCACTTTCCACCCAGGCTGGCTTGGGCTGCAATCTTATGCTTCTTTCAGTTGCTGGGAATGACAGGAGTTTGCAACTGCACTCAGCCGTTGTGTTTTTCCTGGGATTAGAGCCACTGAATAAATCACATAGACTTCCATTCTTGGGCTGGCCTAAATGAAAGTTTTCTGATCTCTCTCCAAGTAGCTAGAATTACAGCATTGAGCCACAACAATTGGCTGTGAAAAATATTTTCAATAGTTTAGATTCTATGTGCCAGAAGACAAGTATCTTAATCTCTCCTATTAAGTCATCATATGTTGGAAGATCTTTGACCTTTGAATGTTGTCAAGACTTTCTGTTTAGCTTCAGTCTTTCTTTACTAGTTCTGTTGTGATGTATATGGATATGAATACTTTTTTTTAACCTTAGTGGGAATTTCTTGGCTTGAATTCTGGACCTGGGTGCTGTTCCTGAGCTTCTTTACTCAAGGCTAGTGCTCTATCACTTGAGCCACAGCTCCATGTTAGGTTTTTTCTCTAATTAATTGGAGATAAGAGTCACATGGAGTTTCCTGCCCGGGGTGGCTTCAAACCACAGTCCTCAGACCTCAGCTTCCTGTGTAGCTACGAGTATAAGTATGAGCTACCCAGAACTCTGCCAATTTCTTGGGTTTCTTGAGTCTATACTACCATCTTTCTTGTGAGTTAAGAAATTTTCCAACTTATTTTTATATTTTTTTCAAATATTGCCTCTGTAACATTCTCTCCTAACTTAAGGGCACTTCTGACCTTATTTGACAAGGAGAGAAGGGCATCTGGATGAGAAGAAAAGAAGCATCATTATAATGAACTAGTAGTAAGGCTAATAAAAATTGAGCTTTGTGTCACAGTCTGCAAAAATATTTTACATAAATTATTAGTTGTCTATTCTAATTTATCAACTTAAATATATGCCATGTGCATATTGTCTCATACAATTTCTGGATGTCAGGAATATGGGATTAGCAAAGCTGGTTGATTATGGCCCAGGGTTTCCCACAAAGCTGAAGCCAAACTTGGCCAGTGATATTGTCCTCTGAAAACTCAGCAGGGACAGGAGGAACTGTTTCTAAGTTCAGTCTTGGTTCCTTCCAGTCACTTTCAGTTCCCTTTTGGCTTTTATGGTCTGAAATTGGGCTCCTGAATAGTCTGGAATTGTTTATTATTCAAATCCTTGTAGATAAGAAGAGAGCCCTGCCGGGCACTGATGGCTCAGTGGCTCACACCTGTACTAGCTACTAAGGAGGCTGAGATCTGAGAATCATAGTCCAAAGCCAGCCCAGGCAGGAAAGTCCATGGCACTCTTATCTCCAATAAACCACAGAAAACTGGAAGTGGTGCTATGGCTCAAGTGGTAAAGTGCTAGCTTTGAGATGAAGAGCTGGGAGACAGGATTCAGGCCCAGAGTTCAAGTCCAACAACTGACAAAAAAAAAAAAAAGGAAAAAGAAAAAAAAGAAGAGAGCCTTTGACTTCGCATTGGTTACTCTGGAAATAGGGATAAAGTCTATAAAAATTATAAAACAGACAAAGGTCATTAATTATTTCTTCAGCTGTTTGCAGTTTTGGGCTTTTGCCTATTCAACGTTTAAATATTCCTTGTGAATTCGCACCGGAAATGCAATGGAGCAAAGGTGGATTTCTTATAAATTACCTCACAGTAAACAATGTGTGTATTGACCCCCTTCCTCAAGTCTTCTCTCTAAGATGCAAAGATGAGAACGAGGTCAAATGTTAGATGTGAGAAGCTAGACACTGTGTAGATAAATATTAAGACAGCACAATGTTATCTATTTATAAAAGGCAAAGAAGAATCTGCCTCTCTCTCCTAAAAGGGTTTCCTAGGAAATGTTATGATCTTGAGTCCTAATTCAAGCCTTTTGATATATAAGTAAAATATCTCTAGAAGCCATCCAAGAGATGCCTTTGAGTTCTGGTCTTTTGATATGTAGTACTTAAGGAAAATAATAACTTAGGTGCTGCTCCTAGGATGGGACCCTTTACTATTTTTTTTCCCCAGAGATAATAAAGGTTTTTTTTTAACCCTTTGAATGACAGGAATTAAAGAAACATGACAACAGATCAAATCCTTACCCATGTAACAAGTTTCTATGACAAGTTAAGTGAACATTATCTTTAGAGTTTATATATTTTAATGGCTCAAGAAGATGTGAAGCAGGGGCAAGTAATCCCGGGATGTTTCATTGCATAGTACCTTCCCCTCCCCTCTGGTCTGAGAAATGCCTGCGGGCTGATTTAGCCTAATAAAGATTGAAGGGAATGTTACCACTTCTTTGCCATAGTTTCTTGGGCTCATTACTGAAGAAGGACTAATAAGAGATGGTAAAATATTTCATTTCCAAAATTCTTGAGAGGCATTAAATGCTAGGCACGAAATGGAAAATACTTTTTCCCCTCGCCATGGTTAAAGAAACCTTTGGTTTTTATTAAAAGTGGAGCTGATTGTATTACCTATAAATTCCATTCCAAGAAGGCTGCTACTAAATACTCAGAGTCATAGAATGACCAAATTGCATTCATTAACTGTTGCTAAAGTAATGCCATGCTGAGTAACAAACAAGACTCCAAACTTAGGCTTATAAAATAAGCATTTGAGTTCTTGATTTTAGCCATTCTAACTGGAGTGAGGTGGTATC
>NW_012267248.1:15243300-15249336 GCF_000151885.1 Dipodomys ordii | reverse complement strand
GGAAGGGGAAACAAAGGAGGAGGCTACAATGCTTGATAAGAAATGTACTCATTATCTTGCCCATGTAATTGTAACCCCTCTGTACAGTACTTTCACAATAAAAAAAAAGAAAAGAAAAGAAGCATTTGCTTTTCTTACTCAGGATTTGACTGTGTTTGACCAAAATCAGCGTGGCTTGGCTGGGTTCACATTTATGCTTAGTACGCCTTATTCTGGAGAGAAATAACTACTGCTGGCATGGTCTTGTCGTGCTGGATGGCAGAGAAACAAGAGGATGAGCAATGTTTCTTAAAACCTTTCTGCAGAACCTGCACACTGTCACTTTGACCTTCACTCACTGGAGCCAGAGGATCATCTCATTAAGCCAATACAGGAGTATGATAGCCCTTTGCCTGCCGTGGTTGACAATTCATAGACTCACAGCAAAGGGCATGATTCTCTTATGAATCATGTAAAAAGTTAAAAAATAGGAAGAATACAATCATTACGCCTTTAGGACTCAAAGATAAGAGCAGCTTAGAGATCTTCCAATTAAACACATTGATGGATGTTTGAAATTGTAACAGTATTTACAATGTATGTGGCAGAAATAGTGAAATGACTAGCGTAGTGGTGCTTTCTCAGGAACAATTATCTGATGAGGAATACATTTGCCAATCCCTTTTGAATCTAGATGCTGTTCTGTGGCTAGTTTTTTGCCAATGAAAGAGAAGCACAAATACCACTGTGAAATGTAGCAATGTCTTATCCATCTTACTGTACTAGCTAGAGGCAGAGGATCACAGACAGAGAATGCACATGCTCTCTTCTGTGAGAGAATAAGTAAGAAGAATTTGTTTTTCATCTCTGTACAAAGTTCTACGGGCTGAGATGTGGGGTCTAGCAGCAGAAATGGATAGAATTCTTTTATGTGGGCTTGGGTAAGTCAATTTGAGCCTTGCCTCATATTCTTATAGTAGATGCAAGAAACTGCCGTTGTTACAGGGTTTTGAGGATTAAGTAAGTTAATGGTATACATGCATTTCACATTGCAGTGATTGGCATACAAAATAAATACAGTACATGTCTCTTACTATTATTGCAATTATTCCTGTCTAGATGAGGTGAGAGGTACATGCTCTTCCTGGGTACAGGTTACTCCTGAGACTAGAGAATGGCCAGGAATGATTGAATAAGGTGTCTTTGTGGACAGCCTGGAGTTATGATAATGAAACCCAAATGACATAGATCTATCACTGCAAGTCCACGGGGCTTGTAAATGACAGGAGAGAATACTTACACTGCCAGCATCTTAATATATCAGAGAACATTAAAACAGACTTTCTGGCCTCTAATGTCCAAATATCCAAGATGCTAAGTAACTGAACATGGAAGCAATGTATTAGAACAGAAGGGGAAAAATGCAGTTCATCTTGTTTGGTTTTTGATTGCTACTAAAATAAAGCAAGAAGGATTCATAATTTTAAAGAAATCATAGTAGGATTATATTTGAAACTATTTTTAAAACTGTTAAAGTAACAATTGGATCGTGACTGGTAGAGGAAGCCCCTGACTGCTTCTTCAAGACAGCCCCATCCTGAGACATTGGACCGCGTAGTGTGAGTCATTTATTAGAGGCAGATGGGAACCACAGGCCTCTTTGTGCCAGAGAGGCCCTTAAACATAAGAAGGCCTAAGTTCTACTTGGAGATCAATTAGGCAAAGTTAAAAATTCTCTTGAGAAAACATATGGGATCTCTGAACCAAATCCAAAGAGCCAACCCCTTCTCAGTGTTTGAGTCCGCTCTGTACAGTCTTTCTCATCTTTGTTTTAAATTGATTTTTTTCTTCCCCTAATTGTGTCAGTTCACATTTTAGCTAATAATTTTTCTAATAATTTTTTAGATTTGCTTTGCTTTGCATTAACTGACTCTTCATGTAGACTACAAAGTCTCGCCCTCTCCTCTGTCTCTGTCTCTTTGTCTCTCACACATTCACTCTCTCTGTTCTCCCTTCCTCTGTATATGCACATGTGTGTATTTGTGTGCTTGTGTGTTTGTGTATGTGTGTGTGTGTTTTTGTGTGTGTCTGTGTATGCATGGAAGGTGCTTGTTTCCTATAATTCTAAGGACTTCCAAATATGAATGGCAAGAATGCAGGAGTTTACTAAAATAAGACTGATTGCAATGAGTTTCCAAGTACCTCTGCCGAGGACATTCTGCAGATTTCATATGATAAAACTGGGTCATTTTTTGAGCTTTTAAGGCAATATTGAAGGTCTCTTAAGGATGCAAATTCACAATTAAAATGTCTATTTTATCTTAACTCAGCAGCACAAGATTCTCAGAGTTTCCGACTAGATATAATGAGAACATATGTAGAAATGTGGGAGTTGAGGGAAAGAAAGTTAACTTGGAAAGTTCTTGACTCTCCAAGTTCAATTATGTGCAGAAAATACTGGAGTCAATGTTTTCTAAACTTACAGTGATGAGCTTTTTAAAAAGTCTATTAAAAAACTATGTCAGTTTAAAAGATGCAATTTAGACATAGGCACATTGCTTTAGTGAAGCCTGGAAGATAATTTTTTGTATGTGAAATAGTTTGGTAAAAGTAGAAGAAAATGCTAAGAAGAGGAAAATGAGTTTTCCAATCAGGCGTGTTCAAACAACTCTAATTCTACTGTCTTGGTGATTTATTTCCTGTAATGTACACTTCCTTTGAAAGAGAGGCTTGGTTTAGAAGGAAAATTCATTTTTATAATGTGAGAGTTGTCTGAAAACCACTCTCCCTGTGGACCCAGAATCCTTATTTCACATTCCTCTTCAATAGTAAGTTATCTTTAACTACTATGACATTAAAAACAAAAAAGATTATTAAAAATGACCTTGATTAAAGAGGAATGATTGGATCAAATTTTGCCTAAAGCTTTTCGAGCATAGTTTAAGACTGATTTGCTCTCAGATCTGTGTCTTCTATTGACTTCTTAGGTGACATACATATTTATTGAGCCTGTAAAGGGAAGACTGGGGGCACTATGAACTAGTTAACTGGCCCATAGTCATTACATAACAGTAACAATCCTTGATAGAACAGGGAGGAAAGTAATTATGATCTACAAAAACTACATGTAATTATGGTGCTGAGGAGTATGAAGGTATAAGACTTTAGGGTTGTGGAGTACACAGATTGAGTATGGGGAGCCTGTAGGATACAATGTACCCTTGGTTAGCTGCTACCTGTGTATCTTACAATTCCATCTGAACTTTGAAGGTAGAGATGCTAACAGTGGTAGGAAATTGAACTTGATGTTGGAAAGAGTCATTTGAAGGGAGA
Organism: Dipodomys ordii; assembly: GCF_000151885.1. Classification (NCBI taxonomy): domain Eukaryota; kingdom Metazoa; phylum Chordata; class Mammalia; order Rodentia; family Heteromyidae; genus Dipodomys; species Dipodomys ordii. Next base: position 15,246,024 of record NW_012267248.1, on the reverse strand, counting down.
ATAGGAGCATTATTAGACAACTTGTATTGGCAAACTAAACATGTGGACTTGCTTTGTACTTCCAAAAATCTCTAGCTATTGATCAGTGCAATAGCTGTAAATTTCTTGGCTGATTATAATCAGCAAGGTTTTCCCCAAAGGACAATAATGGCCTCAATTGAAAAGTCTATAAGCAAGTTGGTTTGGATATTTAAACATCACTCTTAGCTATGGCAAATAATGAAGTTATGTCTTCCAAAAATCAAATAGAGTGAAGCATTGTTCTTCTTTTTACTACTTTTATTTTCTCTGATGCCCATTCCAGACCATACATAGATAGATGGAAGTTTGCTTAGCTAATTCTCTTTTTTTATCTTATAAAACAAATTAATTTTATAGTTTCTTTCATTATACTTCACTCAAGCCTGTCTTAAAGTGCAGAAAGTGTTATTTAAGATTTCCTTCTGTCATGTGAGACTAATTGGTCTAATTCATTTTGTAAAAAACTATATGGGCTACGAGACAAATGAGGTAATGTATTTTGAACACTAGTGTAATTGCTAATGAGATCTAATGTGAGTAAACTGCCTGTAACTTAAGTGTTTCAGCATGATGGATATGTTACACTTTCTTAAGGAAAGAGCTGGGATAAGTTACAGCACCAGTTAGCAGTGCACTTAGAGATGAAAGGCAAGAGCAAGGCATGATATAATTTAAATGAAAGATTCCACTTTGAGGTTAATTTTTTTGATGTGTAGTATTTTTCTAAGATGTTGGATTTGAGTAAGATGCTAGCCAATGACCAACTGCTGCTTTTAATAGCCTTTGGGCTGATATCGAAGCACATTTGTTTTCAGTGTGGCATTTTTAAGGAAACGTCTCTTACAACAGGGTCATGGCCCAGAGAAATCTATGGTTTACTGGCCATAATTGAGAAGATTTGCATTGCATTGTGTAATGACAAACCCAAGATAGCAATTTACAAATAGTGTATGGTCTATGTCTATGTAAATGAAGAGGAGAAAGAGATGCAGCTATTTCTGTAAGTATAGTTTTTCTGGTCAATATTTACCTTTAAGAACATAGCTATGTAAGGTTAACAACTGATACTTGGGTAAATGAAGAGCTCTTGTCTTGATGTAGGTAATGAAAGCCTTTAGCAGGCCATCCACAGAGACCGTATGGAGAGACCTGTAAAGCATCTTGAGTGGATGCTTGGGAATACAGCCCTTCTGATTCCTACACATGGTCACAGAGATTCTATTTGATCTCACTAGTGGGAAGGTTGAGTGATGGTCAGGAAAACAGTACCTACGAGTCATCCCACTCCCAACTGGTGATTTACATATAAAAGAGGGACCCAAGATGTAATATCCACAAAGACTATATCATCCAACCATTAGTGGTTTTTAGTCCCAAACTTGTGCTGTTTGGAGTTAATGAAATATCTCTGGATTTTATCCCAGGAACCATACTGTAAAATGGATGTATTAAAGCAGATTCTTAGATTGGAGATGAAGCCAAGAGATTACCCCATGACTTGGCTTTGGAACTCAGAGATCCTGTTATTGAAATGAGTTCCTGCAGTGAAGAAGAAAAACCACCAGCTGACATTTGAGAGTCAGTGTGTGAGGCCAAAAGTTAGCAGCTAGGTTATGGCCACAGTGAACATGATTCAGAGTTCAGAACAACTGAGATGTAAATTCTATTATTCAGAGAAAACACCTCACCTGCCTTTTCATTGCTCCCTCTCCAGGGCCAAGGAAATACCTGGGTGCATTGTGGGTGCTCATTATGTTTCTTTAAAGTAATAAAAGCAGAGTCCTACACGTATCTAAAAGTGCTATATAAAAGTAACTTTGCTTATGTGTGTGTGTGTGTGTGTGTGTGAATTCTTTATTGACATAGTGAGATTCCACAGAACAGTCTGTTCAGGGCAAACGTCAACAATAATTAAGAAAATTATAATAGCCAGTCAGTCTCTGGCTGTGCACCATGACTGGATGTGTGGGAACACAGCTCCTCTGCGTCCTACACATGGTCATGGAGATTCCTTTTGATTTAATTAGTGGGGAAGCCCCTGTTCCCACTTCACTGTGGGTTACTGACTGTCTCAGGACTCCCAGCAGCCACTGCAACTGGACTCAGTGTTCACTATTTACCATTGTTCCCATCCTCACAATCCCCATCTTTTGACTGGACCGCTTCTAGTGAGGAGGTGAAAAGCTTGTGTTACTCTTGAATTAGGCTCCTAAAGAACTGCTTTATATTCTCTTTTTCTCTTCCAGAAAGCAGTAACAACTGAAGCTGCCATCTCACTAAAAGATGCAGATGCTATCTTTCAAAACAGTAGAATTCTTCCATTTATCCTGATATATTCACGTCTGGACTGCTACATGGAAAAGAGTCTAATTTAATCTATTCTAGTTGGTGACTAATTGTTGGAGTAATTTAGCTTGGATTACCCCTCCCAGGGAGCTATGTGTTTTTGACCAAGTCTTTGCATAGCTTGATAAACATTTCCAGGACTGCATTTTTAAGTTACATTGATGCTTTTGATGTTTTTACTTCTTCTACCCTGGAAGAGTCTATGACTTGGTGCACATCTTTATTTCTCTTGGAATTCATGATGCCAACCCTTCTCTATGAAGCCAGCTTCATTTTTTTTATTGTGAAAATACTGTACAGAGGGGTTACAATTACATGGGCAAGATAATGAGTACATTTCTTTTTTTTTTTTTTTTT